>NW_026907035.1:5000-35000 GCF_033978795.1 Nerophis ophidion
CGGCAGTCGAATGGAGCACATCCTGCTGTGGAGACAAATAGAGAAGCCGTAAGTCTCGGGGATTAGAAGTGCCCCACCTACTAGGGAATTAGGAGTGTCCCAGTAGGCATAGACTTGCAGTGAAAAAGACGATTTTGTCCTGCAATCAGTGCAAAGCCAGCCTGAAGAGGTCAAGAGACCGAAACGCGTCGCTGGATGGCAGGGCCAGTCATGCCCGTCACTAATTTGGCTGTGAGTGTCTGACGCAGCATGCGCATCTTTCAGGGTCTTCGGGGGGTTCCGGGGTTGGTGTGGGCGTCGCCCGGGCGGGCTGCAGACGGACTGTGCATTCCCCTTCCCCCAATCCTAACCCTAACCCGAATCCTAACCAAGCCTGTGCCTCCAGTCCGTCTGGGTGGCGTCCCATCATTCGTGGGCCTTCTGGGGACTTTGTTGTGGTGTGTGTGTTGTTTGGGGCCCACAAGTTGATCACCGAAACTTGTTTCAGACACATCACTAAACAGGAATGGGAGAAAGATCAAAGCAAACATTTTAATGCTTTAAATAAACACCATGATACTTACCTGTGTGTTTGTCCACATTGTGATGCACACACCATGTCGAGTAGACACATCACAAATGTAGGATTAGTTTGGAGAGTCAAAAACATCGACACTGCAGTGTTGAGCGTGAGCCCCGCCCACTGCAGGCCTCCTATATATTCTCCTCCTGTTCGAAACGGCTCAGTACTCTCCGGCAGTCGAATGGAGCACATCCTGCTGTGGAGACAAATAGAGAAGCCGTAAGTCTCGGGGATTAGAAGTGCCCCACCTACTAGGGAATTAGGAGTGTCCCAGTAGGCATAGACTTGCAGTGAAAAAGACGATTTTGTCCTGCAATCAGTGCAAAGCCAGCCTGAAGAGGTCAAGAGACCGAAACGCGTCGCTGGATGGCAGGGCCAGTCATGCCCGTCACTAATTTGGCTGTGAGTGTCTGACGCAGCATGCGCATCTTTCAGGGTCTTCGGGGGGTTCCGGGGTTGGTGTGGGCGTCGCCCGGGCGGGCTGCAGACGGACTGTGCATTCCCCTTCCCCCAATCCTAACCCTAACCCGAATCCTAACCAAGCCTGTGCCTCCAGTCCGTCTGGGTGGCGTCCCATCATTCGTGGGCCTTCTGGGGACTTTGTTGTGGTGTGTGTGTTGTTTGGGGCCCACAAGTTGATCACCGAAACTTGTTTCAGACACATCACTAAACAGGAATGGGAGAAAGATCAAAGCAAACATTTTAATGCTTTAAATAAACACCATGATACTTACCTGTGTGTTTGTCCACATTGTGATGCACACACCATGTCGAGTAGACACATCACAAATGTAGGATTAGTTTGGAGAGTCAAAAACATCGACACTGCAGTGTTGAGCGTGAGCCCCGCCCACTGCAGGCCTCCTATATATTCTCCTCCTGTTCGAAACGGCTCAGTACTCTCCGGCAGTCGAATGGAGCACATCCTGCTGTGGAGACAAATAGAGAAGCCGTAAGTCTCGGGGATTAGAAGTGCCCCACCTACTAGGGAATTAGGAGTGTCCCAGTAGGCATAGACTTGCAGTGAAAAAGACGATTTTGTCCTGCAATCAGTGCAAAGCCAGCCTGAAGAGGTCAAGAGACCGAAACGCGTCGCTGGATGGCAGGGCCAGTCATGCCCGTCACTAATTTGGCTGTGAGTGTCTGACGCAGCATGCGCATCTTTCAGGGTCTTCGGGGGGTTCCGGGGTTGGTGTGGGCGTCGCCCGGGCGGGCTGCAGACGGACTGTGCATTCCCCTTCCCCCAATCCTAACCCTAACCCGAATCCTAACCAAGCCTGTGCCTCCAGTCCGTCTGGGTGGCGTCCCATCATTCGTGGGCCTTCTGGGGACTTTGTTGTGGTGTGTGTGTTGTTTGGGGCCCACAAGTTGATCACCGAAACTTGTTTCAGACACATCACTAAACAGGAATGGGAGAAAGATCAAAGCAAACATTTTAATGCTTTAAATAAACACCATGATACTTACCTGTGTGTTTGTCCACATTGTGATGCACACACCATGTCGAGTAGACACATCACAAATGTAGGATTAGTTTGGAGAGTCAAAAACATCGACACTGCAGTGTTGAGCGTGAGCCCCGCCCACTGCAGGCCTCCTATATATTCTCCTCCTGTTCGAAACGGCTCAGTACTCTCCGGCAGTCGAATGGAGCACATCCTGCTGTGGAGACAAATAGAGAAGCCGTAAGTCTCGGGGATTAGAAGTGCCCCACCTACTAGGGAATTAGGAGTGTCCCAGTAGGCATAGACTTGCAGTGAAAAAGACGATTTTGTCCTGCAATCAGTGCAAAGCCAGCCTGAAGAGGTCAAGAGACCGAAACGCGTCGCTGGATGGCAGGGCCAGTCATGCCCGTCACTAATTTGGCTGTGAGTGTCTGACGCAGCATGCGCATCTTTCAGGGTCTTCGGGGGGTTCCGGGGTTGGTGTGGGCGTCGCCCGGGCGGGCTGCAGACGGACTGTGCATTCCCCTTCCCCCAATCCTAACCCTAACCCGAATCCTAACCAAGCCTGTGCCTCCAGTCCGTCTGGGTGGCGTCCCATCATTCGTGGGCCTTCTGGGGACTTTGTTGTGGTGTGTGTGTTGTTTGGGGCCCACAAGTTGATCACCGAAACTTGTTTCAGACACATCACTAAACAGGAATGGGAGAAAGATCAAAGCAAACATTTTAATGCTTTAAATAAACACCATGATACTTACCTGTGTGTTTGTCCACATTGTGATGCACACACCATGTCGAGTAGACACATCACAAATGTAGGATTAGTTTGGAGAGTCAAAAACATCGACACTGCAGTGTTGAGCGTGAGCCCCGCCCACTGCAGGCCTCCTATATATTCTCCTCCTGTTCGAAACGGCTCAGTACTCTCCGGCAGTCGAATGGAGCACATCCTGCTGTGGAGACAAATAGAGAAGCCGTAAGTCTCGGGGATTAGAAGTGCCCCACCTACTAGGGAATTAGGAGTGTCCCAGTAGGCATAGACTTGCAGTGAAAAAGACGATTTTGTCCTGCAATCAGTGCAAAGCCAGCCTGAAGAGGTCAAGAGACCGAAACGCGTCGCTGGATGGCAGGGCCAGTCATGCCCGTCACTAATTTGGCTGTGAGTGTCTGACGCAGCATGCGCATCTTTCAGGGTCTTCGGGGGGTTCCGGGGTTGGTGTGGGCGTCGCCCGGGCGGGCTGCAGACGGACTGTGCATTCCCCTTCCCCCAATCCTAACCCTAACCCGAATCCTAACCAAGCCTGTGCCTCCAGTCCGTCTGGGTGGCGTCCCATCATTCGTGGGCCTTCTGGGGACTTTGTTGTGGTGTGTGTGTTGTTTGGGGCCCACAAGTTGATCACCGAAACTTGTTTCAGACACATCACTAAACAGGAATGGGAGAAAGATCAAAGCAAACATTTTAATGCTTTAAATAAACACCATGATACTTACCTGTGTGTTTGTCCACATTGTGATGCACACACCATGTCGAGTAGACACATCACAAATGTAGGATTAGTTTGGAGAGTCAAAAACATCGACACTGCAGTGTTGAGCGTGAGCCCCGCCCACTGCAGGCCTCCTATATATTCTCCTCCTGTTCGAAACGGCTCAGTACTCTCCGGCAGTCGAATGGAGCACATCCTGCTGTGGAGACAAATAGAGAAGCCGTAAGTCTCGGGGATTAGAAGTGCCCCACCTACTAGGGAATTAGGAGTGTCCCAGTAGGCATAGACTTGCAGTGAAAAAGACGATTTTGTCCTGCAATCAGTGCAAAGCCAGCCTGAAGAGGTCAAGAGACCGAAACGCGTCGCTGGATGGCAGGGCCAGTCATGCCCGTCACTAATTTGGCTGTGAGTGTCTGACGCAGCATGCGCATCTTTCAGGGTCTTCGGGGGGTTCCGGGGTTGGTGTGGGCGTCGCCCGGGCGGGCTGCAGACGGACTGTGCATTCCCCTTCCCCCAATCCTAACCCTAACCCGAATCCTAACCAAGCCTGTGCCTCCAGTCCGTCTGGGTGGCGTCCCATCATTCGTGGGCCTTCTGGGGACTTTGTTGTGGTGTGTGTGTTGTTTGGGGCCCACAAGTTGATCACCGAAACTTGTTTCAGACACATCACTAAACAGGAATGGGAGAAAGATCAAAGCAAACATTTTAATGCTTTAAATAAACACCATGATACTTACCTGTGTGTTTGTCCACATTGTGATGCACACACCATGTCGAGTAGACACATCACAAATGTAGGATTAGTTTGGAGAGTCAAAAACATCGACACTGCAGTGTTGAGCGTGAGCCCCGCCCACTGCAGGCCTCCTATATATTCTCCTCCTGTTCGAAACGGCTCAGTACTCTCCGGCAGTCGAATGGAGCACATCCTGCTGTGGAGACAAATAGAGAAGCCGTAAGTCTCGGGGATTAGAAGTGCCCCACCTACTAGGGAATTAGGAGTGTCCCAGTAGGCATAGACTTGCAGTGAAAAAGACGATTTTGTCCTGCAATCAGTGCAAAGCCAGCCTGAAGAGGTCAAGAGACCGAAACGCGTCGCTGGATGGCAGGGCCAGTCATGCCCGTCACTAATTTGGCTGTGAGTGTCTGACGCAGCATGCGCATCTTTCAGGGTCTTCGGGGGGTTCCGGGGTTGGTGTGGGCGTCGCCCGGGCGGGCTGCAGACGGACTGTGCATTCCCCTTCCCCCAATCCTAACCCTAACCCGAATCCTAACCAAGCCTGTGCCTCCAGTCCGTCTGGGTGGCGTCCCATCATTCGTGGGCCTTCTGGGGACTTTGTTGTGGTGTGTGTGTTGTTTGGGGCCCACAAGTTGATCACCGAAACTTGTTTCAGACACATCACTAAACAGGAATGGGAGAAAGATCAAAGCAAACATTTTAATGCTTTAAATAAACACCATGATACTTACCTGTGTGTTTGTCCACATTGTGATGCACACACCATGTCGAGTAGACACATCACAAATGTAGGATTAGTTTGGAGAGTCAAAAACATCGACACTGCAGTGTTGAGCGTGAGCCCCGCCCACTGCAGGCCTCCTATATATTCTCCTCCTGTTCGAAACGGCTCAGTACTCTCCGGCAGTCGAATGGAGCACATCCTGCTGTGGAGACAAATAGAGAAGCCGTAAGTCTCGGGGATTAGAAGTGCCCCACCTACTAGGGAATTAGGAGTGTCCCAGTAGGCATAGACTTGCAGTGAAAAAGACGATTTTGTCCTGCAATCAGTGCAAAGCCAGCCTGAAGAGGTCAAGAGACCGAAACGCGTCGCTGGATGGCAGGGCCAGTCATGCCCGTCACTAATTTGGCTGTGAGTGTCTGACGCAGCATGCGCATCTTTCAGGGTCTTCGGGGGGTTCCGGGGTTGGTGTGGGCGTCGCCCGGGCGGGCTGCAGACGGACTGTGCATTCCCCTTCCCCCAATCCTAACCCTAACCCGAATCCTAACCAAGCCTGTGCCTCCAGTCCGTCTGGGTGGCGTCCCATCATTCGTGGGCCTTCTGGGGACTTTGTTGTGGTGTGTGTGTTGTTTGGGGCCCACAAGTTGATCACCGAAACTTGTTTCAGACACATCACTAAACAGGAATGGGAGAAAGATCAAAGCAAACATTTTAATGCTTTAAATAAACACCATGATACTTACCTGTGTGTTTGTCCACATTGTGATGCACACACCATGTCGAGTAGACACATCACAAATGTAGGATTAGTTTGGAGAGTCAAAAACATCGACACTGCAGTGTTGAGCGTGAGCCCCGCCCACTGCAGGCCTCCTATATATTCTCCTCCTGTTCGAAACGGCTCAGTACTCTCCGGCAGTCGAATGGAGCACATCCTGCTGTGGAGACAAATAGAGAAGCCGTAAGTCTCGGGGATTAGAAGTGCCCCACCTACTAGGGAATTAGGAGTGTCCCAGTAGGCATAGACTTGCAGTGAAAAAGACGATTTTGTCCTGCAATCAGTGCAAAGCCAGCCTGAAGAGGTCAAGAGACCGAAACGCGTCGCTGGATGGCAGGGCCAGTCATGCCCGTCACTAATTTGGCTGTGAGTGTCTGACGCAGCATGCGCATCTTTCAGGGTCTTCGGGGGGTTCCGGGGTTGGTGTGGGCGTCGCCCGGGCGGGCTGCAGACGGACTGTGCATTCCCCTTCCCCCAATCCTAACCCTAACCCGAATCCTAACCAAGCCTGTGCCTCCAGTCCGTCTGGGTGGCGTCCCATCATTCGTGGGCCTTCTGGGGACTTTGTTGTGGTGTGTGTGTTGTTTGGGGCCCACAAGTTGATCACCGAAACTTGTTTCAGACACATCACTAAACAGGAATGGGAGAAAGATCAAAGCAAACATTTTAATGCTTTAAATAAACACCATGATACTTACCTGTGTGTTTGTCCACATTGTGATGCACACACCATGTCGAGTAGACACATCACAAATGTAGGATTAGTTTGGAGAGTCAAAAACATCGACACTGCAGTGTTGAGCGTGAGCCCCGCCCACTGCAGGCCTCCTATATATTCTCCTCCTGTTCGAAACGGCTCAGTACTCTCCGGCAGTCGAATGGAGCACATCCTGCTGTGGAGACAAATAGAGAAGCCGTAAGTCTCGGGGATTAGAAGTGCCCCACCTACTAGGGAATTAGGAGTGTCCCAGTAGGCATAGACTTGCAGTGAAAAAGACGATTTTGTCCTGCAATCAGTGCAAAGCCAGCCTGAAGAGGTCAAGAGACCGAAACGCGTCGCTGGATGGCAGGGCCAGTCATGCCCGTCACTAATTTGGCTGTGAGTGTCTGACGCAGCATGCGCATCTTTCAGGGTCTTCGGGGGGTTCCGGGGTTGGTGTGGGCGTCGCCCGGGCGGGCTGCAGACGGACTGTGCATTCCCCTTCCCCCAATCCTAACCCTAACCCGAATCCTAACCAAGCCTGTGCCTCCAGTCCGTCTGGGTGGCGTCCCATCATTCGTGGGCCTTCTGGGGACTTTGTTGTGGTGTGTGTGTTGTTTGGGGCCCACAAGTTGATCACCGAAACTTGTTTCAGACACATCACTAAACAGGAATGGGAGAAAGATCAAAGCAAACATTTTAATGCTTTAAATAAACACCATGATACTTACCTGTGTGTTTGTCCACATTGTGATGCACACACCATGTCGAGTAGACACATCACAAATGTAGGATTAGTTTGGAGAGTCAAAAACATCGACACTGCAGTGTTGAGCGTGAGCCCCGCCCACTGCAGGCCTCCTATATATTCTCCTCCTGTTCGAAACGGCTCAGTACTCTCCGGCAGTCGAATGGAGCACATCCTGCTGTGGAGACAAATAGAGAAGCCGTAAGTCTCGGGGATTAGAAGTGCCCCACCTACTAGGGAATTAGGAGTGTCCCAGTAGGCATAGACTTGCAGTGAAAAAGACGATTTTGTCCTGCAATCAGTGCAAAGCCAGCCTGAAGAGGTCAAGAGACCGAAACGCGTCGCTGGATGGCAGGGCCAGTCATGCCCGTCACTAATTTGGCTGTGAGTGTCTGACGCAGCATGCGCATCTTTCAGGGTCTTCGGGGGGTTCCGGGGTTGGTGTGGGCGTCGCCCGGGCGGGCTGCAGACGGACTGTGCATTCCCCTTCCCCCAATCCTAACCCTAACCCGAATCCTAACCAAGCCTGTGCCTCCAGTCCGTCTGGGTGGCGTCCCATCATTCGTGGGCCTTCTGGGGACTTTGTTGTGGTGTGTGTGTTGTTTGGGGCCCACAAGTTGATCACCGAAACTTGTTTCAGACACATCACTAAACAGGAATGGGAGAAAGATCAAAGCAAACATTTTAATGCTTTAAATAAACACCATGATACTTACCTGTGTGTTTGTCCACATTGTGATGCACACACCATGTCGAGTAGACACATCACAAATGTAGGATTAGTTTGGAGAGTCAAAAACATCGACACTGCAGTGTTGAGCGTGAGCCCCGCCCACTGCAGGCCTCCTATATATTCTCCTCCTGTTCGAAACGGCTCAGTACTCTCCGGCAGTCGAATGGAGCACATCCTGCTGTGGAGACAAATAGAGAAGCCGTAAGTCTCGGGGATTAGAAGTGCCCCACCTACTAGGGAATTAGGAGTGTCCCAGTAGGCATAGACTTGCAGTGAAAAAGACGATTTTGTCCTGCAATCAGTGCAAAGCCAGCCTGAAGAGGTCAAGAGACCGAAACGCGTCGCTGGATGGCAGGGCCAGTCATGCCCGTCACTAATTTGGCTGTGAGTGTCTGACGCAGCATGCGCATCTTTCAGGGTCTTCGGGGGGTTCCGGGGTTGGTGTGGGCGTCGCCCGGGCGGGCTGCAGACGGACTGTGCATTCCCCTTCCCCCAATCCTAACCCTAACCCGAATCCTAACCAAGCCTGTGCCTCCAGTCCGTCTGGGTGGCGTCCCATCATTCGTGGGCCTTCTGGGGACTTTGTTGTGGTGTGTGTGTTGTTTGGGGCCCACAAGTTGATCACCGAAACTTGTTTCAGACACATCACTAAACAGGAATGGGAGAAAGATCAAAGCAAACATTTTAATGCTTTAAATAAACACCATGATACTTACCTGTGTGTTTGTCCACATTGTGATGCACACACCATGTCGAGTAGACACATCACAAATGTAGGATTAGTTTGGAGAGTCAAAAACATCGACACTGCAGTGTTGAGCGTGAGCCCCGCCCACTGCAGGCCTCCTATATATTCTCCTCCTGTTCGAAACGGCTCAGTACTCTCCGGCAGTCGAATGGAGCACATCCTGCTGTGGAGACAAATAGAGAAGCCGTAAGTCTCGGGGATTAGAAGTGCCCCACCTACTAGGGAATTAGGAGTGTCCCAGTAGGCATAGACTTGCAGTGAAAAAGACGATTTTGTCCTGCAATCAGTGCAAAGCCAGCCTGAAGAGGTCAAGAGACCGAAACGCGTCGCTGGATGGCAGGGCCAGTCATGCCCGTCACTAATTTGGCTGTGAGTGTCTGACGCAGCATGCGCATCTTTCAGGGTCTTCGGGGGGTTCCGGGGTTGGTGTGGGCGTCGCCCGGGCGGGCTGCAGACGGACTGTGCATTCCCCTTCCCCCAATCCTAACCCTAACCCGAATCCTAACCAAGCCTGTGCCTCCAGTCCGTCTGGGTGGCGTCCCATCATTCGTGGGCCTTCTGGGGACTTTGTTGTGGTGTGTGTGTTGTTTGGGGCCCACAAGTTGATCACCGAAACTTGTTTCAGACACATCACTAAACAGGAATGGGAGAAAGATCAAAGCAAACATTTTAATGCTTTAAATAAACACCATGATACTTACCTGTGTGTTTGTCCACATTGTGATGCACACACCATGTCGAGTAGACACATCACAAATGTAGGATTAGTTTGGAGAGTCAAAAACATCGACACTGCAGTGTTGAGCGTGAGCCCCGCCCACTGCAGGCCTCCTATATATTCTCCTCCTGTTCGAAACGGCTCAGTACTCTCCGGCAGTCGAATGGAGCACATCCTGCTGTGGAGACAAATAGAGAAGCCGTAAGTCTCGGGGATTAGAAGTGCCCCACCTACTAGGGAATTAGGAGTGTCCCAGTAGGCATAGACTTGCAGTGAAAAAGACGATTTTGTCCTGCAATCAGTGCAAAGCCAGCCTGAAGAGGTCAAGAGACCGAAACGCGTCGCTGGATGGCAGGGCCAGTCATGCCCGTCACTAATTTGGCTGTGAGTGTCTGACGCAGCATGCGCATCTTTCAGGGTCTTCGGGGGGTTCCGGGGTTGGTGTGGGCGTCGCCCGGGCGGGCTGCAGACGGACTGTGCATTCCCCTTCCCCCAATCCTAACCCTAACCCGAATCCTAACCAAGCCTGTGCCTCCAGTCCGTCTGGGTGGCGTCCCATCATTCGTGGGCCTTCTGGGGACTTTGTTGTGGTGTGTGTGTTGTTTGGGGCCCACAAGTTGATCACCGAAACTTGTTTCAGACACATCACTAAACAGGAATGGGAGAAAGATCAAAGCAAACATTTTAATGCTTTAAATAAACACCATGATACTTACCTGTGTGTTTGTCCACATTGTGATGCACACACCATGTCGAGTAGACACATCACAAATGTAGGATTAGTTTGGAGAGTCAAAAACATCGACACTGCAGTGTTGAGCGTGAGCCCCGCCCACTGCAGGCCTCCTATATATTCTCCTCCTGTTCGAAACGGCTCAGTACTCTCCGGCAGTCGAATGGAGCACATCCTGCTGTGGAGACAAATAGAGAAGCCGTAAGTCTCGGGGATTAGAAGTGCCCCACCTACTAGGGAATTAGGAGTGTCCCAGTAGGCATAGACTTGCAGTGAAAAAGACGATTTTGTCCTGCAATCAGTGCAAAGCCAGCCTGAAGAGGTCAAGAGACCGAAACGCGTCGCTGGATGGCAGGGCCAGTCATGCCCGTCACTAATTTGGCTGTGAGTGTCTGACGCAGCATGCGCATCTTTCAGGGTCTTCGGGGGGTTCCGGGGTTGGTGTGGGCGTCGCCCGGGCGGGCTGCAGACGGACTGTGCATTCCCCTTCCCCCAATCCTAACCCTAACCCGAATCCTAACCAAGCCTGTGCCTCCAGTCCGTCTGGGTGGCGTCCCATCATTCGTGGGCCTTCTGGGGACTTTGTTGTGGTGTGTGTGTTGTTTGGGGCCCACAAGTTGATCACCGAAACTTGTTTCAGACACATCACTAAACAGGAATGGGAGAAAGATCAAAGCAAACATTTTAATGCTTTAAATAAACGCCATGATACTTACCTGTGTGTTTGTCCACATTGTGATGCACACACCATGTCGAGTAGACACATCACAAATGTAGGATTAGTTTGGAGAGTCAAAAACATCGACACTGCAGTGTTGAGCGTGAGCCCCGCCCACTGCAGGCCTCCTATATATTCTCCTCCTGTTCGAAACGGCTCAGTACTCTCCGGCAGTCGAATGGAGCACATCCTGCTGTGGAGACAAATAGAGAAGCCGTAAGTCTCGGGGATTAGAAGTGCCCCACCTACTAGGGAATTAGGAGTGTCCCAGTAGGCATAGACTTGCAGTGAAAAAGACGATTTTGTCCTGCAATCAGTGCAAAGCCAGCCTGAAGAGGTCAAGAGACCGAAACGCGTCGCTGGATGGCAGGGCCAGTCATGCCCGTCACTAATTTGGCTGTGAGTGTCTGACGCAGCATGCGCATCTTTCAGGGTCTTCGGGGGGTTCCGGGGTTGGTGTGGGCGTCGCCCGGGCGGGCTGCAGACGGACTGTGCATTCCCCTTCCCCCAATCCTAACCCTAACCCGAATCCTAACCCTAACCCTAACCCGGGCGGGCTGCAGACGGACTGTGCATTCCCCTTCCCCCAATCCTAACCCTAACCATAATCCTAACCAAGCCTGTGCCTCCAGTCCGTCTGGGTGGCGTCCCATCATTCGTGGGCCTTCTGGGGACTTTGTTGTGGTGTGTGTGTTGTTTGGGGCCCACAAGTTGATTACCGAAACTTGTTTCAGACACATCACTAAACAGGAATGGGAGAAAGATCAAAGCAAACATTTTAATGCTTTAAATAAACACCATGATACTTACCTGTGTGTTTGTCCACATTGTGATGCACACACCATGTCGAGTAGACACATCACAAATGTAGGATTAGTTTGGAGAGTCAAAAACATCGACACTGCAGTGTTGAGCGTGAGCCCCGCCCACTGCAGACCTCCTATATATTCTCCTCCTGTTCAAAACGGCTCAGTACTCTCCGGCAGTCGAATGGAGCACATCCTGCTGTGGAGACAAATAGAGAAGCCGTAAGTCTCGGGGATTAGAAGTGCCCCACCTACTAGGGAATTAGGAGTGTCCCAGTAGGCATAGACTTGCAGTGAAAAAGATGATTACGTCCTGCAATCAGTGCAAAGCCAGCCTGAAGAGGTCAAGAGACCGAAACGCGTCGCTGGATGGCAGGGCCAGTCATGCCCGTCACTAATTAGGCTGTGAGTGTCTGACGCAGCATGCGCATCCTTCAGGGTCTTCGGGGGGTTCCGGGGTTGGTGTGGGCGTCGCCCGGGCGGGCTGCAGACGGACTGTGCATTCCCCTTCCCCCAATCCTAACCCTAACCATAATCCTAACCAAGCCTGTGCCTCCAGTCCGTCTGGGTGGCGTCCCATCATTCGTGGGCCTTCTGGGGACTTTGTTGTGGTGTGTGTGTTGTTTGGGGCCCACAAGTTGATTACCGAAACTTGTTTCAGACACATCACTAAACAGGAATGGGAGAAAGATCAAAGCAAACATTTTAATGCTTTAAATAAACACCATGATACTTACCTGTGTGTTTGTCCACATTGTGATGCACACACCATGTCGAGTAGACACATCACAAATGTAGGATTAGTTTGGAGAGTCAAAAACATCGACACTGCAGTGTTGAGCGTGAGCCCCGCCCACTGCAGACCTCCTATATATTCTCCTCCTGTTCAAAACGGCTCAGTACTCTCCGGCAGTCGAATGGAGCACATCCTGCTGTGGAGACAAATAGAGAAGCCGTAAGTCTCGGGGATTAGAAGTGCCCCACCTACTAGGGAATTAGGAGTGTCCCAGTAGGCATAGACTTGCAGTGAAAAAGATGATTACGTCCTGCAATCAGTGCAAAGCCAGCCTGAAGAGGTCAAGAGACCGAAACGCGTCGCTGGATGGCAGGGCCAGTCATGCCCGTCACTAATTAGGCTGTGAGTGTCTGACGCAGCATGCGCATCCTTCAGGGTCTTCGGGGGGTTCCGGGGTTGGTGTGGGCGTCGCCCGGGCGGGCTGCAGACGGACTGTGCATTCCCCTTCCCCCAATCCTAACCCTAACCATAATCCTAACCAAGCCTGTGCCTCCAGTCCGTCTGGGTGGCGTCCCATCATTCGTGGGCCTTCTGGGGACTTTGTTGTGGTGTGTGTGTTGTTTGGGGCCCACAAGTTGATTACCGAAACTTGTTTCAGACACATCACTAAACAGGAATGGGAGAAAGATCAAAGCAAACATTTTAATGCTTTAAATAAACACCATGATACTTACCTGTGTGTTTGTCCACATTGTGATGCACACACCATGTCGAGTAGACACATCACAAATGTAGGATTAGTTTGGAGAGTCAAAAACATCGACACTGCAGTGTTGAGCGTGAGCCCCGCCCACTGCAGACCTCCTATATATTCTCCTCCTGTTCAAAACGGCTCAGTACTCTCCGGCAGTCGAATGGAGCACATCCTGCTGTGGAGACAAATAGAGAAGCCGTAAGTCTCGGGGATTAGAAGTGCCCCACCTACTAGGGAATTAGGAGTGTCCCAGTAGGCATAGACTTGCAGTGAAAAAGATGATTACGTCCTGCAATCAGTGCAAAGCCAGCCTGAAGAGGTCAAGAGACCGAAACGCGTCGCTGGATGGCAGGGCCAGTCATGCCCGTCACTAATTAGGCTGTGAGTGTCTGACGCAGCATGCGCATCCTTCAGGGTCTTCGGGGGGTTCCGGGGTTGGTGTGGGCGTCGCCCGGGCGGGCTGCAGACGGACTGTGCATTCCCCTTCCCCCAATCCTAACCCTAACCATAATCCTAACCCTAACCCTAACCCTAACCCTAACCCTAACCCTAACCCTAACCCTAAACCCTAACCCTAACCCTAACCCTAACCCTAACCCTAACCCTAACCCTAACCCTAACCCTAACCCAGTGGGCGTGGCCCAGCCAGCCTGACGAGGCCTGAAAGGCCGAAACGCGCGTCGCTGGATGTTTGTCCGCATGTGTCGTCATTGCATTTAACGCCTGTCTCGGATTGCTTGCTTTTCAGGGTCCTTTCAGGGGGTCTCGCTGTGGCGCAGGCGTTCCCGATTCGGATTGCTTAATTGCAGAGTCCTCGGGATGTCCTGCGTTTGGCGGGGGCGTGGCCTAGGCAGACTGTCGAAGGACTGTGCACACTCCTCCCCGCCCACTACCCTTCCCCCGACCCTACCACTAACCCTAACCCTAACCCTAACCCTAACCCTAACCCTAACCCTAACCCTAACCCTAACCCTAACCCTAACCCTAACCCTAACCCTAACCCTAACCCTAACCCTAACCCTAACCCTAACGTAGTGCATATTTGAGTTGTATTTATAGGACACCTGGGTCACATGTAGAGCTTTTCCATGACAGCCTACTAAAAGTACTTGGAAAACTAGCTAACAAGAAATGTGTCTTTGTGTGTGGAGATTTCAATTTTGATTTATTAAAATGGAGAACCCATAAACCAACTAATGACTTTATAAATGAAATGTTTACTTATGGTTTGCAACCAATAATTGATAAACCAAGCAGAATAACTCGAGAATCTGCTACCCTCATTGACAATATTTTTACAAATATCCATGACATAAATACAGGTGGAATACTCCTTAGTGACATCACAGATCATTTTCCAGTGTTTGTGAATATTCAAAGTATGATTGTAAATAATATAGCACAAAAAACATTGTTGAAATTAACAAGATTAAGGACACCTGAAAGAATACAAGCATTTAAGAATGAGCTTTCAAAATGTTTCTGGGAAGGGGTGTATGTTGAAAATTGTAATGATTCATACAGGGCATTTCTGTTTAAATGGATAGAACTTTATAATTCCTGCTGTCCAGTCGTGAAGTCCACACTAAAGAAAGTGAGTAAAAATAAGCCTTGGATGACGAAGGGTCTAGTAATGGCCTCCAATAGAAAAAATGTTCTGTATGATAGTTACTTAAAAAATAAAACTGAACAAAATGAAATGGAGTATAAAATTTATAAAAATAAGTTGACTTCTATTCTACGAAAGCAAAAGAAAAGTTATTATAACGAGAAATTTGAAGATAGCAAAAATAATATTAAACAAACATGGAACACAATCAACCAGGTTTTAGGTAATAGATGTAAAAATCATGAGACTCCGAGCTACTTTATAAATGATAATAATATAAAACTAAACAAAAAAGAAAGGATAGTGGAAGAATTTAATGACTATTTGGTTAATATGGGCCCTGCACTTGCAGAAAAAATACCTGTTTATGAGGACACAGGCTTGACTAAAAACACAATAAACCCTCGTTTAAAATCAATGTTTTTGAGTGGAGTAACAGAAGTGGATATAATTCAAACAGTAAGAGCCTTTAAAAGTAAAACATCTACAGACATACATCACATAGATATGGTAATTATTAAAGAATGTATTCATTTAATTCCTAAGCCATTGGCTCACATATGTAATCAATCATTCAAGTGTGGATACTTCCCAGATGATATGAAGATAGCAAAGGTTATTCCTGTTTTTAAAAACGGAAATAAGCATCTTATGGAAAATTATAGACCGATTTCAATACTCACTCAATTTTCAAAAATTTTAGAAAAGCTTTTTACAAAACAGTTTAATAATTTTCTGGAAAAAAACACCTTCCTTAAGCAGCAGCAGTATGGTTTTGGGGAAAATCGAACAACTACATATGCAGTAATGCATATGCTGGAGGAGGTTAGTACTGCTATGGATAATGATGAATTTACAATAGCCATCTATATTGATTTAAAAAAGGCCTTCGATACCATTGACCACAGACAGTTAATAAATAAGTTGGATAAGTACGGCATCCGAGGGCCAGCTCTGTCCTGGATCAAGAGCTATCTAGAAAATAGAAAACAATGTGTTCAGGTGGATAATACAATATCTGGATTTAAAAATATAGTTTGTGGAATTCCACAGGGTTCTATAATTGGTCCTAAGTTATTTACAATTTTCATTAATGATTTTTGTGATGCATCAAGTTTCTTAACATTTTTTATGTTTGCTGATGATACAACTATCCTTTGTTCTGGAAAATCTTTTAATGAACTTTTGGTAAAAATAGAACAAGAAATGACAGTGCTTAAAAACTGGTTTGATATGAATAAATTATCACTTAATATTGCTAAAACTAAATTTATGATATTTGGTACCAAAACTGAGGTATCTAATGAAGTAAATATTAAAATAAATGGATATAAAATTGAGCGTGTCTTTGATACTAAGTTTTTGGGAGTTATAATTGATTATAAATTATCATGGAGACAACATGTAAATTATATAAAAACAAAAATATCAAAAACACTTGGTGTTTTGTATAAAACTAAAGAATTACTTAATTATAATTCTTTGTTAACAATGTATTATACTTTGATACTTCCATACATGACATACTGTGTAGAACTCTGGGGAACCACTTTTAAAACCATAACTAATGATATTGTTTTGCTGCAAAAAAAAGCTGTACGGCTAATAAACAAAGCAGGATATTATGACCATACCCATCCATTATTTGTTAAATCAAAACTTATGAAATTTCAAGATATTGTTTATTATAAAATAACACAGATAATGTTCAATGCAAAAATAAATACTCTTCCAGAAGGAATTCAAAAATACTTCTCTCTACAGACCAGCAAATACAATCTAAGAGATTAATCTAAGTTTATTTTACCAAAAGCAAGACTAGTGGTTAAATGTAGATGTTTATCTGTTCTCGGTGTTAATTTGTGGAATTCTGTTGGTAAAGAAATAAAAATGAGTGACTCAGTATTTGATTTCAAAAATAACATGTCACAATGTATTTTAAAAAGTTATGTGAACTAGAAATGTATGTTTGTTTGGTTAAATGTTGTATTTAGAAGGTATGTATGTTTATCTATTTACAGAAAAGTGTATGTGTGTAGGTACATATTTTTGTATTGTTTGTTGGGGGGCAGCTTGAATGTGGATGCTGAATGACTATATTTCTTTTTGTGTTGCAGAATTATTAGAAAGGGTAACTTAATTGAAAGTAAAAAATTTATGTTGGGCATATAAGCTTTTTTGCTTCTGCCCGTTTCAGTCATGTTATTCATTTTTGAATCGTGATCTATGTTTGAATATGTTTTTGTTAGACTGAAAATAAACTGAACTGAACTGAACTGAAAGATGTAGAAGAGACTTACAGCATCGCGGAGAACCTCGTCACAGCCATTCTGCAGAAGCAACTCGGCATTTCGGATGAAGAAGTCAAGAGGATCCAAATGGAACGAGCACACAGGATTGGCAAACGCAAAGAGGATGCTAGACCGAGACCTATGGTTGTAAAGCTGATCAAATCCAAATGCAAAGACGGAGTGCTTGCTCTCTCCAGAGGGTTACTAACCCTCCTTAATCTTTACAAAATATTAAAAATGTTATGGATGCATTTGATTTAATTGATATCTGGAGATTAAAAAATACTAGGTTAGTACAATATATGTGGAGAAGACAAAACCAGGCAAGTCCTATTGACTATTTTTTATATACCATTTTCATTGCTAAACAAAGTGACTGCAATATCAAGCAATGATAAATTGTGTTCTGATAATAATTGTATAGGTTTAAAAAACTGCAATTGAAGATAATACATGTGAGCCCAGATATTGGAAGTTGAATCAAATGCTTCTACAGGATGAATAATTCATTGAAAAAAAAAAACTTATTACTGACTAATTTAAAAATAATATAGGATCATCAAATCGCCAAATCGCCTGGGAAGCCTTCAAATATTTAAGGGGATATGCCATTGCGTACTCTTCATGGAGAAAAAAAACTTAAAATGGTCTAACAGGAATTAAAGAAAGAAATTGAGGATTTACAAAAAACATTGATAGTAGTGATAATCTAATTAGCGAGCAACTGAATTCCTTTTACAGCCAAAAAAGAAGAGTTAAACTTAACTGAAAAACAATTATTTTAAAGTTATGACTGCAACAGAGCAATCTGGATGAAAAAAAGGTGATAAGTGTTCAAAATTCATTTGAAATATCCAAGCAAAAAAACGTTATAAAAAGAACATTTCCATACGTATTAAAACAAATGGAAAGGTATTGGATACACACACCACATTGTTGAAAGTAAAGGAAAATTACTTTGGAAATATTTTTTCTAATTCAGTAATCTCTCCTGAAACTACTTTTTTTTTTCAGAAAATTATAAAAGAAAATTGACTTCAGAAGAAAGCCATTCATGTAAAGGCCTCATTAGAGAGGAAGAACTTGTGGAAGCTGTTAAGTCTTTTCATCCAGGGAAACCCCAGAATTAGGTGGAATACCTATTGAGGTCTATCAAGTATTTTATGAAGAGGTTAAGAAACCACTGCTTTTGTAGTTTTAATTACTCATATAAAACACATGTTTTTGTCTAACACTCAAACAGAAGGTCTTATTTCTTTATTCTGAAAGAGGAAATAAATGGTGAGTATAAAGACCAAGTTTATCTAAAAAATTGGAGACCAATGACACTTCAGTGATACGATGCCAAGATCCTGGCAAAATGTTTGGCTTAAGGACTTAAGTCTGTTTTGTCAAATATTAGGGTTAGGGTGAAATATTATTCACCAAGATCAATCAGGTTTCCTACAATTAAGTAACATAGGAAACAATATTAATCAGTTATTAGAAATGATAGAAAATTATAATATGGAAAATAAAAAAGGATCAATTTTTACAGTCAACCTGGAGAAAGAATTTGACAAAATTAGCCTAGATGTGTAAAAGCTTAGTTTGTTTCAATTTTGGCAACACCTTACTACACTGGATCAAGACGCTATATATTTAAATGAACTGTAGAATCATCAATAATGGATACATCTCTGGGACAATACTTCTATTAAGAGGTCTAAGACAAGGGTGCCTTTTGTCTCCATACTTATTTATTATTGCTATGGAAATATTGACGGTAAAAGTTAGATTGAATAAAAATATTGAAGGGCTCAGTAATAATAATATTGAAAGTAAAATAATGTATGCCGAAGATCCAAGCTTCTTTATCAGCCCCGATCCTCATTGTTTGCGAAACCTTCTTAATCGTTTGGACATATTTTCACAGCAATCTGGGCTTAAGCTAAAATATGGTAAATGTAAAATAATAATCGGAAATCTAAAGGGAACGTTATTTCGATAGCAATGCAAAGTGCCTGTTTTGTGGACAGATGGACCATTTAACATACTTGGTGTTTTTGTCCCAGAGAATCTGGAAGATCTCGGCTCAGTAAATTATGTTAATCGATTAAGGAAACTGGATAAAATTATGCAATTATGGAAAGGGAAATCCTTAATCTTGTATGGTAAAATATCTATTGTCAACTCGTTAATCATTCCTCAATTTATTTATTTGTTTTTGTCATTACCAGCTCCATCAAAAAACTTTAAGGTCTATGAGCAGAGGGTCTTCCATTTTGTCTGGGACGGCAAACCAGAAAAGATTAGAAGAAAGGTTTTGTACAATGAATATGAGGGCCTGAAACTTCTCAACCATGAAGCTATGTGCCTGTCTTTAAAAGCATCAATTGTTCCAAAGACGTAATTAAACACTGAGTGGTACACAAGTGTCCTGTTGGACAAAAAACATGTACTGTATCAAAATAAATTGTTTCCGTTTTTACAATTGATGACCTCGCATTTTCCTTATGTAGAGAGAGAGTCTGCTGGGAAACGTGGCGAGGTTCATGAAGGAAACAATCCACTCATGGTGGTGTTTTCTATTTGATGTGCCAGAAAAAAGAGATGACATTTTGCAGAAGATAATATGGATGAACTCTATTGTTGTAATAGATGGAAAGCCTTTCTTTTGGTAAACTATGTTTGAAAGAGGAATCATTTTTGTCAATGACATTATCAATGAGAACGGTAAGATTATGAAGTATGATGAATTTAAAGGCCTACTGAAAGCCACCACTACCGACCACGCAGTCTGATACTTTATACATCAATGATGAAATTTTAACATTGCAACACATGCCAATACGGCCGCTTTAGTTTACTAAATTGCAATTTTAAATCTCCCGCGAAGTTTCCTGTTGAAAACATTGCAGAATGATGACGCTTATGTTGACGCGTGTTTGTGACGTTATTGTTTGTAGTGGACATTTTATCCAAGCACCACTCACAGCTAAAAGTTGTCCAATTTAATTGCATAATTACACAGTATTTTGGACATCTGTGTTGCTGAATCTTTTGCAATTTGTTCAATTAATAATGGAGACGTCAAAGAAGAATGCTGTTGGTGGAAAGCGGTGGATTGCAGCCGCCTTTAGCAACCAAAACACAGCCGGTGTTTCTTTGTTTGTTGTGAAGCTTTACTATGGAACAGAGCAGTCAAGCGAACATGTTTCTCTACCACATGTCAACCAGCAGGTTTCGGTAAGAAAATTGTGGTAATAAGTCGGCTCTTATCGGAGACATCAGCGGAGCTTGTGTCGTTCTTCCTGCAGCAGCTGTCAAATAGCCAGCTGCCACTTTCTTGGCTCCTCCATGGCTTCCATCAGAGACACTGCTGGTCACCAAACCCCTCCCAATTTCAGGTATGACTTTATAATCTCACTAAAACACTAGTAACACAATAATCAGATAAGGAATTTTCCAGAATTATCCAAGTAAATGTGTCGAATAACATCTGAATCGCTCCCACTGCCCTAGCCTTTTTTTTCTATTGCTTCACTCTAACTTTCCTCATCCACGAATCTTTCATTCTCGCTCAAATTAGTTGGGAAATCGTCGCTTTCTCGGTCCGAATCGCTCTTGCTGCTGGTGGCTGTGAATATAAACAATGTAAGGAGCCCTACAACCAGTGACGTCACACGCACATCGTCTGCTACTTCCGGTACAGGCAAGGATTTTTTTAGCGACCAAAAGTTACGTACTTAATGGTTGATGTTCTCTACTAAATCCTTTCAGCAAAAATATGGCAATGTCGCGAAATGATCAATTATGACACATAGAATGGACCTGCTATCCCCGTTTAAATAAGAACATCTCATTTCAGTAGGCCTCTAGAACTATGTATGATGATGCTTGTTCAAGTTTTTCATTCAATCAACTAACTGGAATCATTGGGAAAAGATGGAAACAAATAATTAATTACGGAACTACTAAATTATTAGTTTGTAAACCTCTAATAAGAAATTCCAGTTGGCAAAAAGGAACTAAAATAAATATAAAATAATATAATGTTTATTTAATAAAGAAATCTTTGAAGGATGCTCATATAACACATGGAAAATGGGAGGACATTTTTGACTGCTTTTTGACTGAAGAAATATTCAAATTAATCTACGAAACTACTATCGATTTGCAAAATTGTTAATTTCAAATTAAAATTATTTATAACTTTTCGAACACAAGAAACATGTTAAAACTATGGAATGTGACAAGAGTCGGATGAATACCTATTTTGTTGTAAGGAGTCTGAATCCACCCTGCTTTTGTTTTGGTATTGTCATATTGTGTCTTCCTTTTGGGTGGAAGTTGGAAAAATGTGTTTAATTATTGGTTTGTTTATGAAGCTTAATATGGTTTCTGTTATTTTAGGAGAGTTCATTGACAGTCATGACTAAGTCAATTTAATTATAGCATTCAGTGAAAGGTTTTTTTTTAAGGCCAAAAACAGATATTCACTTTTTACCCTCATTAAAACATGTATTCAGTATTTTTTGACTTCAGAAAGTTATATGGTTGAAACCGATAATGATGCCAATATACATAAAAAAAGATGGGAAGTTTGAAAATTTAATTTTGTTTACAGATATTCGCAATCTATTGTTGTGTTTCCTAATTTTGAGTGTACATAAATGAAGGCGTGTGTTGCTGAGCCCGACTTTGATTGATTGATTGAAACTTTTATTAGTAGATTGCACAGTTCAGTACATATTCCGTACAATTGACCACTAAATGGTAACACCCCAATAAGTTTTTCAACTTGTTTAAGTCGGGGTCCACGTTAATCAATTCAGGTAAACTGGACCTGGACATAATCTGGACTGGACCTGGTTGAAGAACCCTTCAAACAATCTAATTTCATTCATAAGGTCCTTTTCAAAAAATATATATAAAATAAAATAAAATAAATACATTTAAAACATTTTCTTGAATAAGAAAGAAAGTACAACAATATAAAACAGTTATAGAGAAACTAGTAGTTAATGAAAATGAGTAACATTAACTGTTAAAGGTTAGCACTATTAGACAGAGTAATGAAATACTTGTTATACAATCTTTAGAAGAAATTGTAAGTATAATATATTATCTTCAGAATATGTTCATAGTGAAGCACTACAAGGACAGAAATATTTCATCCTGCTTGAATGTAAGATTTGTATTCAACTCCTGGGTAAACACTGCCCCCTGGTGGACTCTTTAACTACATACCTTGTCTCCTTTGCGTCCACTCAGACCTTGAGCACCTGGAACGCCCATGGGTCCTCTCTCTCCTTTGCTTCCACTCAGACCTTGAGCACCTGGAACGCCCATGGGTCCTCTCTCTCTTTTGCTTCCACTCAGACCTTGAGCCCCTGGAACGCCCATGGGTCCTCTCTCTCCTTTGCGTCCACTCAGACCTTGAGCACCTGGAACGCCCATGGGTCCTCTCTCTCCTTTGCGTCCACTCAGACCTTGAGCACCTGGAACGCCCATGGGTCCTCTCTCTCCTTTGCGTCCACTCAGACCTTGAGCACCTGGAACGCCCATGGGTCCTCTCTCTCCTTTGCGTCCACTCAGACCTTGAGCACCTGGAACGCCCATGGGTCCTCTCTCTCCTTTGCGTCCACTCAGACCTTGAGCACCTGGAACGCCCATGGGTCCTCTCTCTCCTTTGCGTCCACTCAGACCTTGAGCATCTGGAACGCCCATGGGTCCTCTCTCTCCTTTGCGTCCACTCAGACCTTGAGCACCTGGAACGCCCATGGGTCCTCTCTCTCCTTTGCGTCCACTCAGACCTTGAGCACCTGGAACGCCCATGGGTCCTCTCTCTCCTTTGCGTCCACTCAGACCTTGAGCCCCTGGAACGCCCATGGGTCCTCTCTCTCCTTTGCGTCCACTCAGACCTTGAGCACCTGGAACGCCCATGGGTCCTCTCTCTCCTTTGCGTCCACTCAGACCTTGAGCACCTGGAACGCCCATGGGTCCTCTCTCTCATTTGCTGCCCTGTCATATATGAGAACAATGAATAAATATTGTACTTACAATGTGCTGTGCTGAGCAGACATGTGTTGAGTTGGCTCCAGCAGCAAACTTTCCATATTCACTTTTAGACCTTGTCATTGAAGCAATTTGAAGTACAGCGAGGTATTGCATGCATGACATACATGTAGATGTTTTTAAAAATGTATTTTGTAATTTGTGATTGCTGCTGTTCACATTCACTCACAATCACGTCCACACAGAAGTAATACAAATAACACTTTTCTAGACAAAAGCAGCACCGTTGTATAGCACACTCGATGTAGATACTTTTTTAAATGTATTTTGTAATTTATGATTGGCCTCACGCGGGCCGGACAGGGACGCACATAGAGCCGCAGAATGCCCGGGTCTGTGTTACAGTGAATGAATATGCATTTTAATGTATAATCACCTCATGATAGTATTACACAATTCCCTAAGCCAGTGACTATCTAACTGTGGTAAGACAGAGAATGACATAAATATGCAAACAGTTTTACTGTTCAAATTGTGGCCAAAAATATTCAATGAATACTTATGGCCACTACGCAACTGGTCATTATGGTGGTACTTGGAGAGCAACGTTTTTTTTTCTTGAAGTGGTACTTGGAGAACAACCTTTACATATTTGCTTTTGAAGTCATAAGTCAGGGGAACAAGCATTTAAACAAAAACATTTCAGGAATATAAATGTTAACACAGGGGTGTCTAAACGTTTTCACCAAAAAGTCAAAGAATGTTGGTACCGTTTGGAGATATTTTTATATATCTTAAAAATAATACTCAAAACTGACATTAAAGAAAAAACTTGGGCCATGTCCACACGATTACAGAGTGTTTCAAAAACACATATTTGGGGTGAAAACAGTCTTTATTCACACAAGTGTAGTTTCAAAAGTGTCTCTGTCTACACACAAACACATACACCTGCTGTCATGCACATTTTGTCCAATCAAAATCCTGACAAATGGTGGCATTACACCTCTTATTATTTTTATTTTTATACACTACACGTAAAATGACTTGTCCATTATCTTTAAACCCAGCCTGCACGTACACAGAGCCCTGGGAACATTATTAAAGAGCGAATAATAGAATTATAACATGTTTAGCAAAATGGTGATGAATTACATGTGCAGTGAAGTCGACATTATTTCTAAAATCAGCACGCACTAAGGAAACCATTTTGCATGTTTGAGGGAATTATAAAGCATTTAATCATGGATATAATGATATGGTACATGGATGATGAAGTGTATATTGTCTTTCACATCAGTACAAATTACAAGGATGACGTTACATTGTTTTTTTTGTTTCTGCTTGGTCGCTCTTTTTGTGTGTGTGCGGTCGCGCCCGGCTCAATCTACAATAATGGAAGCAAGACACGTAAGTTCACTTCATGACTTGTCGTTAAACAAGGACTAAAAACATAAGATAATGTTGCACCTTTCTTATGACACAGAGCAAAAAGTCTTGCTTGTCAAAGTTGTGCCATCAGGTGGAGGTTCCACAGCCATCACATCCAAAACAGCTGACTGTCATTTGCGCTGACGGGAGTGTCACCAAGCCCATTTTAATGAATCTTTTTTTAATTCATGTTGAGTGAAAATAGCGCATCCAAACATAGAATAAATCATCTTATGGTGCGTTTAAAGGCAGCAAGGTAGCAAGGCAGTGTTGTTGAGCTTGGAAATGACACAAGCGTGACGTCATCTCAAGTCTCCGGTTGTGCCGTGTACACGCATACGCTCAGCGGAGACTTTTGGAACTCTACACTTTGACCAGCGTTTGCAAAAGTCTGCATTTTTAAAGACACGAGAGGCCTAAACACAGAGATATGTATGCGTTTATTAGGTTTCTCTGTTCGTGTGGACATGGCCTTAGTGTCAGCTTTGTGTTATAGACTACAAAGTGTAGCAAAGTATTACAGTAAAAAATAGAACATAGGTGGTTCCACAGCTGGGCGATATATCGATATACGCGATATATTGCGGGTTTGTCTCTGTGCGATATAGAAAATGACTATATCGTAATATTGGAGTAGACGTTCTCACGCAGTTGTTTTTAGCTGCGGGCATTACACTACAGGCTCTCCTCGCTCTTTCCTGTGTCTTCTTCTCACAGACAAGCAGGCGCACATTCTTACATACGTCACATACTGTCACCTCTTACTTCACATACGTATACGCCCTCGCCCAGCAGAGAGGTAGCGGCGTGGCTAACGTTAGCTGTGATGCTAGCGGGTTGTTGCAAGAGAACGAAGGTGCGAATCTCGTAACAAATGAATGAATTAATTCCCAAGAAAAACAGCACGGGGTCCATCGTCTGGCGGTGGTTCGGCTTCAATCGGAAATATGTCGAATAGACAACTTTAATTTGTTATGTGTGGAGCACAAGCGTTGCTACCAAAAGTAGCATTACTGCTAATATGTAGCATCATTTGAAAAGTTGAATAAATACAGTTTTGGTCAATTGACTTAGTTGTGATTTCCTTCTCTGCATGAAAGTTTTAAAAGTAGCATATATTAGTGCAGTATGGAGAATAATCACCATACTGCTGTGATTATATGTATCCAGTGTTTATTCAAGGCTAAGGCAAAATACAGAGAAATATATCGTATATCGCGATATGGTCTAAAAATATTGCAGTATTACAAAAAGGCAATATCGCCCAGCCCTAGGTGGTTCAACGTAGCACATTTTTCTGCCTATATTTTTCACATTTACTAATAGGGTGTCCAGAGCAGCAACGGTGGGCAAAATGAACTTTCACAAAATATTCATTATGAACAGTCCTGCAATGCCTTCACTTGTGGAAATGTCTAAACATAAAAGCTAAATGTCCTCCAATAATAAGCGCACAAGTCTTGCTGGGTAATATGGCCCAAAACGGATAGCATTTATGCATTTATAGTCTGAATGGCGATATATGTTATACCGTATTTCCTTGAATTGCCGCCGGTGTGCTAATTAATTTAAAACCTCCTCTCACTCCTGCGCTTACCAAAGGCATGCAGTAAAAGTAAGCATGCGCACATTATTTTAAAACCTCTTCTCACTCCGACACTTACCAAAGGTATGCAGTAAAAATCTGAGTGTGATGTAAGCTTGGATCTTAAATCCTACTGAATAGTAGGGGTGTAACGGTACGTGTATTTGTATTAAACCGTTTCAGTACGGGGGTTTCGGTTCGGCACGCGGGCGTACCGAACGAGTTTGGAAGCAGAAGTCTTCACAAGCTGCTATGCTTTCTGCCTCTGTCTCAGCAGTGAGCACCCAGCATTGTCCTGCCCACACAACCATCTGATTGGTTACATACAAAGCCAATCAGCAGTGCGTATTCAGAGCGATGTAATAGCCAATCAGCAGTGTGTATTAAGAGCGATGTAATCAATGCTTTAGCGTCGAGCAGAGCTATTCGTTTAGCAGGGGAGCAGCGGACTCTACCCAAATTATACTTAACACTTCCCAGTCACAACTATTACAAACATCACTATGAGCCCGTTGACCTTCTAGAAACTTGAACTGCAGCTCAGGTAGCTCCCAGTATAGGTTTGAGGTGAAGGCTAATTAGCTTTTAGCGTAACATTAGCTCATTTTGCTGTGTGTGTGCGTGCTAGGGGCAGCAAAGCCCTGTCTGTCTGTTATTTCATTGAACTCCATCGTGTTTAGGGATAAATAGTCTCTCCCATTGCTATTGTACTATTTTTCAGCAATAGTTACATTAATCATTAGTAATGTAGCAGCCTAGTTTTGAATAGCAGGGTCCCTGCTATCGCATGTTGATAAAAATACAACATGTACATAATAAAAGTCAACTACAGGCTTCCCTAATACTGTAATAAATTAAGCATGATGAGTTGACATTAAACAGTTTCAATGGAAACTGTTTAATGTTGCACTTTTTATATGTAGAAGAAAGGTTTTTTCATTTTATTTAATCACAGCAACAACTTGAGACAGTTTAATGTGGATTAACGTGGGCAGAATTATTATAGTTTTCCTCATGTTAGAAGGATAAAACCATTGTTTACAAATTTGGTAAATAACCAAAAAAGGTATATTTTGTTGTTTTCTTACTGTTCCGAAAATGAACCGAACCGTGACCTCTAAACCGAGGTACGTACCAAAACGTAATTTTTGTGTACTGTTGCACCCCTACTGAATAGCTCTTAGTCTTCTTCCCTTTATGCGATTTCAAATTACCGGTATTAAAATCAGCCTCCTCCATTTTGAAAATGATGACAGGGGAAGTGTCACTCGTGACATCACGAGTTTGACCAGGCGGTAATACTAAGCATGCGCTAATTTTTTGGGGGAGCGAGTTTGACCCGGCAATAATTCAAGGCAGGCGCATACTATATGCCCTGCGGCAATTCAAGGAAATACGGTATGCTGGTACCTGAAACAACAGGTGTAAAGTGCTCGAGGCCGCTGACCTACTTATCTCCATTGCAGCGGTGGTTTGCGTTGTGCATCGTTGCTTCCTGTGCGTGGGGTTATTTTCAGAGCAACTGAAAAGCAGAGACGTGGAAATTCACAACTCTAAGCTGAAGAAGTAGAATAAATCAACACGCAAAATGTTTACATCTCAAGATCGTATCAAATTATACCCAAAGCTAAGTTTTAATTTCTTTACTCATAATTTAAGACTATTGTATACATTTTTTCTGTATAATCCTGAAATATGAAGTCAGTCTACGCATCCTATCATGATTTATAAGCTTCAATAAAATCTTTTTGTAAGGCTGCCGGCGCCGCCTGGGACAAACAAAACCATTGTAACATTTCACCCGGAAAAAAGTCCTCTGCTATGGTCCGATAGTGGTATACAAGTGCTAAATTATTCACTGTAAAACCCTGTTTGAAAATTCAACAAAATATGGAAGTTACAGCTATTGTTTATTGTAACGTCAGTACTTGGTTCATTAAATAATAAAATATATAATCTATCAAGCTTTAAAATATTGAATGAAGTGATTTTCTTTAAGTTACTGACTTTTTATTCATGCATTTATCATGTTTTGTAGTTCACCTTCCAAAAAGTAGCTCACTTATTTTCTTAGTCTTAAAAAGCGACAAGTTTTGAGCTTCAAAAATGCCTAGCTCCTTTGATATCATATTGGTTCAAATACCATTTAAACTTGGTTTGCCTTTGCACTAGTGTCACTTTTTTTTTTAAAGATATTCAGCATTTTAAATTTGGAGAGTATGCAGATTAATTTTTCCTGTATGTAGTAACCTAACGTGTTGCTTATAAAGTCATTAATTAGCAGTTTTTGTTATTTTTTTCCATTACGCTAGGTTTATTGCCTAAAGGCTGCTGGCTATTCAGTTTGTAACTACTCTTCAGTCGCTATACGACACACGGGCTATAAGGAAAGACATTTTCAAGCCCAGGACTAGCTAATCATTTGCAGGCATGTGAGCACCCTTTAAAAAAAAAAAACATAAAGGCTGGCAAAAAAAATAAGAATAAATTAAATCAAGACTACATTTCCTGCAATGGAAACAATCACAAACAAACAAACAAATAAATACACACTATTTTTTTTTAACAACAAACATGTCCACATGTGAATAAAAGTTAAGGCACTTTCAACATATTCAACAATTTTACACATCAGGTTGAGCAAATTATGACTTTAACACAACATGTCAAAGAAAGAAAATAAAAGCAAATACAGTATTACAAATAAAACAATGTGATAAAATACACAAATTATAGAGAAAAAAAGGCTACATTCAATCACCTTAAATGTTTTCAATAATGATATCAATTTAAAGTTTTTGGTACTTTTAATCATTTTCCAAGAATTAATTGGTAATTTGAAACCATTAAGCCAATTAAAACATGTAGGTTTTAACTTCAGAAATCGACATTTATGTATAAAAATAGTTGCTTGCAGCATAATAGTGTTGACAAACATGTCTAAGGATGTGGAGATGTCCCCATTCACAATAAAAGAGATCAAATTTGACACATATGTGAATGACAGTAACATATAAATGTTTGTCAACATTTTTATGCTGCAAGCAAATTTTTGTATGCATAAATGTTGATTTCTGAAAGAAAAAACGTTTTCTAATTGGCTAAACGGTAAAACTATCAAATAAATATGCAAAAATGGTTAAAAGTACAAAAACCCTTAAACATACATCTTTATTAAAAAGTTTGAAAGTGACTTAATTTAACCCTTTTTTTTTTAAATTGTGTCATAGTTTTTTATTATTTGGAATACTCTTTTTTATGTGCTTTTAACCCTTTCATTGACATGTTTTATTCATGCTAATGGATGTGTAAAATTGTTGAATATAAAAGAAAAAGTTTAACAGCTAACTATATAGTTCTGATGTTGTGACCTCTGTTTATAATATACCTTTTCGTATAGTAATTATACGTCAAGGGCCGGGATCCGCGCATGCGCGAAGGTAACTTTTTGACGGCATTCTGTGACTTCACGTTTTGTTGAATTAGAATATTTTATGAATGTGTTGTCTAAAAACTAGCTGACCTAAAAGTAAAGGAAAAGAAGAATATAAACACGAAGAAGGGGAAATATATATAAAATGAATAATTATAATGCAATAGTAATCGTCCAAATATGACTAGCAGTATGACGTGAACATGAATGTTTGGACGGCGAGATTTTAGCCGAGGAGCTATCGTTAGCTGTTGTGCTAAAACGCTACAAGGAGAGATATAGGTTATATGTGTAAATAAAGCTGTAGTCACTCACCAATCTGGAGGTATAGGTTATATGTGTAAATAAAGCTGTAGTCACGCAGTAATCTTCAAAACAAAACATTGCTTCACGCGGGAGTAGAGAAGTTGCGCCAAATCACTCCAAATGTTTGGAGGTTGCTCCACGCATGCGCGAAGAGAACGTCACTTCCGTCACATTGTTCCAGATTTAGAAATTCTTTGACGTTCCGTGGCATTTATCGATTTT
>NW_026907035.1:45000-150000 GCF_033978795.1 Nerophis ophidion
TAACATTTGACAACCAAACATCTGATACCACCATAACATTTGACAACCAAACATCTGATACCACCATAACATTTGACAACCAAACATCTGATACCACCATAACATTTGACAACCAAACATCTGATACCACCATAACATTTGACAACCAAACATCTGATACCACCATAACATTTGACAACCAAACATCTAATACCACCATAACATTTGACAACCAAACATCTAATACCACCATAACATTTGACAACCAAACATCTAATACCACCATAACATTTGACAACCAAACATCTAATACCACTATAACATTTGACAACCAAACATCTAATACCACCATAACATTTGACAACCAAACATCTAATACCACCATAACATTTGACAACCAAACATCTAATACCACCATAACATTTGACAACCAAACATCTAATACCACCATAACATTTGACAACCAAACATCTAATACCACCATAACATTTGACAACCAAACATCTAATACCACCATAACATTTGACAACCAAACATCTAATACCACCATAACATTTGACAACCAAACATCTAATACCACCATAACATTTGACAACCAAACATCTAATACCACCATAACATTTGACAACCAAACATCTAATACCACCATAACATTTGACAACCAAACATCTAATACCACCATAACATTTGACAACCAAACATCTAATACCACCATAACATTTGACAACCAAACATCTAATACCACCATAACATTTGACAACCAAACATCTAATACCACCATAACATTTGACAACCAAACATCTAATACCACCATAACATTTGACAACCAAACATCTAATACCACCATAACATTTGACAACCAAACATCTAATACCACCATAACATTTGACAACCAAACATCTAATACCACCATAACATTTGACAACCAAACATCTAATACCACCATAACATTTGACAACCAAACATCTAATACCACCATAACATTTGACAACCAAACATCTAATACCACCATAACATTTGACAACCAAACATCTAATACCACCATAACATTTGACAACCAAACATCTAATACCACCATAACATTTGACAACCAAACATCTGATACCACCATAACATTTGACAACCAAACATCTGATACCACCATAACATTTGACAACCAAACATCTGATACCACCATAACATTTGACAACCAAACATCTGATACCACCATAACATTTGACAACCAAACATCTGATACCACCATAACATTTGACAACCAAACATCTGATACCACCATAACATTTGACAACCAAACATCTGATACCACCATAACATTTGACAACCAAACATCTGATACCACCATAACATTTGACAACCAAACATCTAATACCACCATAACATTTGACAACCAAACATCTAATACCACCATAACATTTGACAACCAAACATCTAATACCACTATAACATTTGACAACCAAACATCTAATACCACCATAACATTTGACAACCAAACATCTAATACCACCATAACATTTGACAACCAAACATCTAATACCACCATAACATTTGACAACCAAACATCTAATACCACCATAACATTTGACAACCAAACATCTAATACCACCATAACATTTGACAACCAAACATCTAATACCACCATAACATTTGACAACCAAACATCTGATACCACCATAACATTTGACAACCAAACATCTAATACCACCATAACATTTGACAACCAAACATCTAATACCACCATAACATTTGACAACCAAACATCTGATACCACCATAACATTTGACAACCAAACATCTAATACCACCATAACATTTGACAACCAAACATCTAATACCACCATAACATTTGACAACCAAACATCTAATACCACCATAACATTTGACAACCAAACATCTAATACCACCATAACATTTGACAACCAAACATCTGATACCACCATAACATTTGACAACCAAACATCTAATACCACCATAACATTTGACAACCAAACATCTGATACCACCATAACATTTGACAACCAAACATCTGATACCACCATAACATTTGACAACCAAACATCTAATACCACCATAACATTTGACAACCAAACATCTAATACCACTATAACATTTGACAACCAAACATCTAATACCACTATAACATTTGACAACCAAACATCTGATACCACCATAACATTTGACAACCAAACATCTAATACCACCATAACATTTGACAACCAAACATCTAATACCACCATAACATTTGACAACCAAACATCTAATACCACCATAACATTTGACAACCAAACATCTAATACCACCATAACATTTGACAACCAAACATCTAATACCACCATAACATTTGACAACCAAACATCTAATACCACCATAACATTTGACAACCAAACATCTGATACCACCATAACATTTGACAACCAAACATCTAATACCACCATAACATTTGACAACCAAACATCTAATACCACCATAACATTTGACAACCAAACATCTAATACCACCATAACATTTGACAACCAAACATCTAATACCACCATAACATTTGACAACCAAACATCTGATACCACCATAACATTTGACAACCAAACATCTAATACCACCATAACATTTGACAACCAAACATCTGATACCACCATAACATTTGACAACCAAACATCTGATACCACCATAACATTTGACAACCAAACATCTAATACCACCATAACATTTGACAACCAAACATCTGATACCACCATAACATTTGACAACCAAACATCTGATACCACCATAACATTTGACAACCAAACATCTGATACCACCATAACATTTGACAACCAAACATCTGATACCACCATAACATTTGACAACCAAACATCTGATACCACCATAACATTTGACAACCAAACATCTAATACCACCATAACATTTGACAACCAAACATCTAATACCACCATAACATTTGACAACCAAACATCTAATACCACCATAACATTTGACAACCAAACATCTAATACCACCATAACATTTGACAACCAAACATCTAATACCACCATAACATTTGACAACCAAACATCTAATACCACCATAACATTTGACAACCAAACATCTGATACCACCATAACATTTGACAACCAAACATCTAATACCACCATAACATTTGACAACCAAACATCTAATACCACCATAACATTTGACAACCAAACATCTAATACCACCATAACATTTGACAACCAAACATCTAATACCACCATAACATTTGACAACCAAACATCTGATACCACCATAACATTTGACAACCAAACATCTAATACCACCATAACATTTGACAACCAAACATCTGATACCACCATAACATTTGACAACCAAACATCTGATACCACCATAACATTTGACAACCAAACATCTAATACCACCATAACATTTGACAACCAAACATCTGATACCACCATAACATTTGACAACCAAACATCTGATACCACCATAACATTTGACAACCAAACATCTGATACCACCATAACATTTGACAACCAAACATCTGATACCACCATAACATTTGACAACCAAACATCTGATACCACCATAACATTTGACAACCAAACATCTAATGCCACCATAACATTTGACAACCAAACATCTAATACCACCATAACATTTGACAACCAAACATCTAATACCACCATAACATTTGACAACCAAACATCTAATACCACTATAACATTTGACAACCAAACATCTAATACCACCATAACATTTGACAACCAAACATCTAATACCACCATAACATTTGACAACCAAACATCTAATACCACCATAACATTTGACAACCAAACATCTAATACCACCATAACATTTGACAACCAAACATCTAATACCACCATAACATTTGACAACCAAACATCTAATACCACCATAACATTTGACAACCAAACATCTAATACCACCATAACATTTGACAACCAAACATCTAATACCACCATAACATTTGACAACCAAACATCTGATACCACCATAACATTTGACAACCAAACATCTAATACCACCATAACATTTGACAACCAAACATCTGATACCACCATAACATTTGACAACCAAACATCTGATACCACCATAACATTTGACAACCAAACATCTAATACCACCATAACATTTGACAACCAAACATCTAATACCACTATAACATTTGACAACCAAACATCTAATACCACTATAACATTTGACAACCAAACATCTAATACCACCATAACATTTGACAACCAAACATCTAATACCACCATAACATTTGACAACCAAACATCTAATACCACCATAACATTTGACAACCAAACATCTAATACCACCATAACATTTGACAACCAAACATCTAATACCACCATAACATTTGACAACCAAACATCTGATACCACCATAACATTTGACAACCAAACATCTAATACCACCATAACATTTGACAACCAAACATCTAATACCACCATAACATTTGACAACCAAACATCTGATACCACCATAACATTTGACAACCAAACATCTAATACCACCATAACATTTGACAACCAAACATCTAATACCACCATAACATTTGACAACCAAACATCTAATACCACCATAACATTTGACAACCAAACATCTAATACCACTATAACATTTGACAACCAAACATCTAATACCACTATAACATTTGACAACCAAACATCTAATACCACTATAACATTTGACAACCAAACATCTAATACCACTATAACATTTGACAACCAAACATCTAATACCACCATAACATTTGACAACCAAACATCTAATACCACAATAACATTTGACAACCAAACATCTAATACCACTATAACATTTGACAACCAAACATCTAATACCACCATAACATTTGACAACCAAACATCTAATACCACCATAACATTTGACAACCAAACATCTAATACCACTATAACATTTGACAACCAAACATCTAATACCACCATAACATTTGACAACCAAACATCTAATGCCACCATAACATTTGACAACCAAACATCTAATGCCACCATAACATTTGACAACCAAACATCTAATGCCACCATAACATTTGACAACCAAACATCTGATACCACCATAACATTTGACAACCTAACATCTGATACCACCATAACATTTGACAACCAAACATCTAATACCACCATAACATTTGACAACCAAACATCTAATACCACCATAACATTTGACAACCAAACATCTAATACCACCATAACATTTGACAACCAAACATCTAATACCACCATAACATTTGACAACCAAACATCTAATACCACCATAACATTTGACAACCAAACATCTAATACCACCATAACATTTGACAACCAAACATCTAATACCACCATAACATTTGACAACCAAACATCTAATACCACCATAACATTTGACAACCAAACATCTAATACCACCATAACATTTGACAACCAAACATCTAATACCACCATAACATTTGACAACCAAACATCTAATACCACCATAACATTTGACAACCAAACATCTAATACCACCATAACATTTGACAACCAAACATCTAATACCACCATAACATTTGACAACCAAACATCTAATACCACCATAACATTTGACAACCAAACATCTAATACCACCATAACATTTGACAACCAAACATCTAATACCACCATAACATTTGACAACCAAACATCTAATACCACCATAACATTTGACAACCAAACATCTAATACCACCATAACATTTGACAACCAAACATCTAATACCACCATAACATTTGACAACCAAACATCTAATACCACCATAACATTTGACAACCAAACATCTGATACCACCATAACATTTGACAACCAAACATCTGATACCACCATAACATTTGACAACCAAACATCTGATACCACCATAACATTTGACAACCAAACATCTGATACCACCATAACATTTGACAACCAAACATCTGATACCACCATAACATTTGACAACCAAACATCTGATACCACCATAACATTTGACAACCAAACATCTGATACCACCATAACATTTGACAACCAAACATCTAATGCCACCATAACATTTGACAACCAAACATCTAATACCACCATAACATTTGACAACCAAACATCTAATACCACCATAACATTTGACAACCAAACATCTAATACCACTATAACATTTGACAACCAAACATCTAATACCACCATAACATTTGACAACCAAACATCTAATACCACCATAACATTTGACAACCAAACATCTAATACCACCATAACATTTGACAACCAAACATCTAATACCACCATAACATTTGACAACCAAACATCTAATACCACCATAACATTTGACAACCAAACATCTAATACCACCATAACATTTGACAACCAAACATCTGATACCACCATAACATTTGACAACCAAACATCTAATACCACCATAACATTTGACAACCAAACATCTAATACCACCATAACATTTGACAACCAAACATCTAATACCACCATAACATTTGACAACCAAACATCTAATACCACCATAACATTTGACAACCAAACATCTAATACCACTATAACATTTGACAACCAAACATCTAATACCACCATAACATTTGACAACCAAACATCTAATACCACCATAACATTTGACAACCAAACATCTAATACCACCATAACATTTGACAACCAAACATCTAATACCACCATAACATTTGACAACCAAACATCTGATACCACCATAACATTTGACAACCAAACATCTAATACCACCATAACATTTGACAACCAAACATCTAATACCACCATAACATTTGACAACCAAACATCTAATACCACCATAACATTTGACAACCAAACATCTAATACCACTATAACATTTGACAACCAAACATCTAATACCACCATAACATTTGACAACCAAACATCTGATACCACCATAACATTTGACAACCAAACATCTGATACCACCATAACATTTGACAACCAAACATCTAATACCACTATAACATTTGACAACCAAACATCTAATACCACTATAACATTTGACAACCAAACATCTGATACCACCATAACATTTGACAACCTAACATCTGATACCACCATAACATTTGACAACCAAACATCTAATACCACCATAACATTTGACAACCAAACATCTAATACCACCATAACATTTGACAACCAAACATCTAATACCACCATAACATTTGACAACCAAACATCTAATACCACCATAACATTTGACAACCAAACATCTAATACCACCATAACATTTGACAACCAAACATCTAATACCACCATAACATTTGACAACCAAACATCTAATACCACCATAACATTTGACAACCATACAATTCCACACCCACTTAACACCACTGTAACTTTTGACAAACAATTCCACACCCATTTAATAACACCACCATAACAGTTTGACACAAAGCTACTCGATAAAGAATCTGGATATTATCTTCAACACAACTCTTTCGTTTCAGTCACATTAGGAGTGTAAAACAGCCTTCTTTCACCTCCGTAATCTCGCTGAAATATGTCCCTATTTTGTCCACTAGAGACGCTGAGATCATTATTCATGCGTTATTTACATCTCTCTACATTACTGTTATCTATTTTTTTCAGGCCTCCTTTTGTCTAGCATTAAAATATTAGTTGGTACAAAATGCAGCTGCTATACTTTTAACAAGAAAGTTTGATCATATTACACCTATACTATAGTGTTGTTGCGGTGCATGGTGTAAGAATGATAACGTGGATGAACAAATGAATGACAAAATAAGTAAGATTGTGTGACAGAACAGCGGGAAAAGAAGACTGCAGAGAGACGATGATGTTAGCTGCCAGCGTGTTTATTGACAACTCAGTATGTGAGTGCAGTGTGTGATTACCTTAAAGAGATGGAGTGAGACTATGTGTAAGTATTATCTGAGCGTGGTCACCAGAGGGTGTTGAGTGTGCGTGTTGAGATAGAGGTGGAAGTCCAAAAGAAGAAAAAGGCTTGGACGTCAGAAGGCAGGAGCGAGGTCTTGGTCCAGGGAGGCAAGAGGGAATCCAAAGTGGGTCCAGGTAGACGAAGAGGAAGCTGGAGGACGACACAACACGAAAGACCGTCAACTCGACAGGAAGGGAACACAGGGAGCAAGAAGGCTGGAGATGTGTTGGCTTACTTTACTGGTAGGAGAAACTACGTTCTGGCACCGGATCTTAAGACGCGCTGGCTTATGAAGCCTGGTTGCTCATCACGGGCAGGTGTGTTGATTGCAGATCTCTTGCAGAGGCACACCCGCAGCGGAGAGGGAACACCTGTTGATGTGCTCCGCCATGCACTCAGTCCGCACAGCAGGAGGAGAAGCAGGAACGTGACCCATAACACATTGTGTAAGACTTGTGTACTGTTGTAGCGCTGCAGGGTGTAAGAATGAGAAATGAGTCACATGAATGAATAAATGGACAACATTAGGTAAGAGTTTTGCATTGCATAGCGGAATAAACCAATTTTGACCTTATCGATATCAAAAACTGAGGAAACAAACACCATGAGGACACAAATTAAATACATATTGACTTTGTATTGTAGATAACCAGACCCCAAAATTGACCTTGTAGATATCAAAAACCATTACACAAATTAAATACATATTTAACATGTATTGTCAATGACAAGACCCCTAAAATTGACCTTGTAGATATCAAAAACCATGGTGACACAAATTAAATACATATTTACCATGTATTGTCAATGACAAGACCCCTAAAATTGACCTTGTAGATATCAAAAACCATGACACAAAATACATATTTCCCATGTATTGTCAATGACAAGACCCCTAAAATTGACCTTGTAGATGTCAAAAACCATGGTGACACAAATTAAATACATATTTACCATGTATTGTCGATGACAAGACCCCTAAAATTGACCTTGTAGATATCAAAAACCATGATGACACAAATTAACTACATATTTACCACGTATTGTCAATGACAAGACCCCTAAAATTGACCTTGTAGATATCAAAAACCATGACAAACTAAATACATATTTACCATGTATTGTCGATAAGATCCCTAAAATTGATCTTGTAGATATCAAAAACCATGATGACACAAATACATATTTACCATGTATTTTCGATGACAAGACCCCTAAAATTGACCTTGTAGATAAAAACCATGACACAAATTAAATACATATTTACCATGTATTGTCGATGACAAGACCCCCAAAATTGACCTTGTAGATATCAAAAACCACGAGGACACAAATTAAATACATATTTACCACGTATTGTCAATGACAAGACCCCTAAAATTGACCTTGTAGATATCAAAAACCATGACAAATTAAATACATATTTACCATGTATTGTCGATAAGACCCCTAAAATTGATCTTGTAGATATCAAAAACCATGACACAAATACATATTTACCATGTATTTTCGAGGACAAGACCCCTAAAATTGACCTTGTAGATATCAAAAAACAATGACAAATTAAATACATATTTACCATGTATTGTCGATAAGACCCCTAAAATTGATCTTGTAGATATCAAAAACCATGATGACACAAATACATATTTACCATGTATTTTCGAGGACAAGACCCCTAAAATTGACCTTGTAAATAAAAACCATGACACAAATTAAATACATATTTACCATGTATTGTCGATGACAAGACCCCCAAAATTGACCTTGTAGATATCAAAAACCACGAGGACACAAATTAAATACATATTTACCATGTATTGTCAATGACAAGACCCCTAAAATTGACCTTGTAGGTATCAAAAACCACGAGGACACAAATACATATTTACCAGGTATTGTCGATGACGAAACCCTTAAAATTGACCTTGTAGATATCAAAAACCATAAAACAAATTAAATACATATTTACCATGCATTGTTGATGACAAGACCCTTAAAATTGACCTTGTAGATATCAAAAACCATGATGGCACAAATTAAATACATATTTACAATGTATTGTCGATGACGAGACCCATAAAATTGACCTTGTAGATATCAAAAACCATAATGACACAAATTAAATACATATTTACCATGTATTGTCTGACAAGACCCCTAAAATTGACCTTGTAGATATTAAAAACCATGAGGACACAAATTAAATATATATTTACCATGTATTGTCAATGACAAGACCCCTAAAATTGACCTTGTCGGTATCAAAAAACCATGAGGACACAAATACATATTTACCAGGTATTGATGACGAAACCCTTATAATTGACCTTGTAGATATCAAAAACCATGATGGCACAAAATACATATTTACCATGTATTGTCGATGACGAGACTCCTAAAATTGACCTTGTAGATAACAAAAACCATGACACAAAATACATACTGACCTTGTATTGTAGATAACAAAAACCATTAACAAAAACAATGAAGACACAAATTACATACTAACCTGTATTGTAGATAACCAAACCCCCCAAAATTTCCCCTGTAGTTATTAAAAACCAGGACACAAATATACATATTTACCTTGTATTGTAGAAGACCAGAGTCCTTAAAATTGACCTTGTAGATAACAAAAACCATGACAAAAAGGAAATACATATTGACCTTGTATTGTAGATGATCAAACCCCCAAAATTAAATTGACCTTGAAGATTAAAAACAAATTAAAATACATATTGAACTTGTATTGTAGATGACCAGACCCGCAAAAGTGACCTTTAAGATAAAAAAAGGACACTATTTAAATACAAATCGAACTTTGATTGTAGATGATCAGACCCCCAAAATTGACCTTGTAGTTGATAGAAACCATGACGACACAAAATACATAGACGTAGATATCAAAAACATGAGGAAACAAAAACAAATTAAATACATACTGACCTTTTATTGTATATGACCAAAACCCCCCAAATTGACCTTGTAGACAAAATCAATGGACACTAATACAAATTTACCTTGTATTGTAGACGACCTGACTTCTTAAAATTGACCTAATAAATAACAAAAACCATGACAAATAAAATACATATTAACCTTGTATTGTAGATATCAAAAACCATGAGGAAACAAAACAAAAAGGCCCAAAATACATACCGACCTTGTAGTAACAAAAACCATGATGACAAATAAAATACAAATTTTTACCTTGTATTGTAGATGACCTGACTTTTTAAACGTGATCTAATAGATAAAAACCATTACAAATGAAATACATATTAACCTTGGATTGTAGATATCAAAAACCATGAGGAAACAAAAAAAAGGCCCAAAATACATACCAACTTTGTAGTAACAAAAACCATGAGAACAAAAAATACAAATTTACCTTGTATTGTAGATGATCAGACTCTTTAAAATTGACCTTGTAGATAACAAAAAACATGACAAATTACATATTGACCTTGTATTGCAGATGACCAAACCCCACATAATTGACCTTGAAGTTAAAAACCATGACAAAAAAAAAAAAAATACATATTGACCTTGTATTATAGATGACCAGACACCCCCCAAAATTGACGTTGTTAATAGAAACCATGACACAAATAAAATATACATTGACCTTGTATTGTAGATATCAAAAACCATGAGGAAACAAAAACAATGACACAAAACCCCCACAAATTGACCTTGTAGTTAACAAAAACTTTGGTCATCTACAATACAAGGTAAATATGTATTTTATTCGTCAAAGTTTTTGTTGACAAGGTTAATTTGTGGGGGGTTTTGTGTCATTGTTTTTGATATCTACAATACAAGGTCAATATGTATTTTATTTGTGTCCTCATGGTTTTTGTTAACTACAAGGTCAATTTTGGGGGGGGAAGGGGAGTCTGGTCATCTACAATACAAGGTAAATATGTATTTTATTCGTCAGACTCCCCTTCCCCCCCAAAATTGACCTTGTAGTTGACAAAAACCATGGACACAAAATACATATTACATATTGACCTTGTATTGTAGATATCAAAAACCATGAGGAAACAAAAACAGTGACACAAGTTAAATACATACTGACCTTGTAGTTAAAAACCATGACAAATAAAATACAAATTTACCTTGTATTGTAGATGAACAGACTCCTTAAAATTGACCTTGTAGATAACAAAAACCATGACAAATGAAATACATATTGACCTTGTATTGTAGATATCACAAACCATGAGGAAACACAGTGACACAGGTTAAATACATACTGACCTTGTAGTTAAAAACCATAACACAGGTTAAATACATACTGACCCTGTATTGTAGATGACTAGACCCCACAAAATTGACTTCTAAGATAAAAACCATTACAAAAAAATACATTTATCTTGTATTGTAGATATCAAAAACCATGAGGAAACAAAAACAGTGACACAAGTTAATTACATACTGACCTTGTAGTTAAAAACCATGACAAAATACAAATTTACCTTGCACTGTAGATGAACAGACTCCTTAAAATTGACCTTGTAGATAACAAAAACCATGACAAATGAAATACATTTTGACGTTGTATTGTAGATGACTAGACCCCCAAAATTGACCTTGAAGATAAAAAAAAAAAAGATAAAAAAAAAAGAAAATATACATAGACTTTGTATTGTAGACCAGACTCCACAAAATTGACCTTGAAGAAACAAAAAAAAGTTTAGTTATTTTCAATTATTGCACCCACACAAGGAACCATTATATAAGCCTGGGGTGCAGCCTGAGTGGAGAAACAAAAAAAAAAAACAGGGACACAAAAGGAATTTAGAACAAACATTTAAGACACATGAACACAAATCAAGTCATTTGCGGCAAAGAGGTGAGTTTTAAGCTGTGCTCTAAAAGTGTCCAGAGTGGTGGCGGACTTGACTTTCAGGGGGAGCTTATTCCATAGGCCAGGTACCATCATTGAAAATGCACAGTCTCTCTTTGTCACTAGGTTTGACTGTGGGACCTTCAAGGTCATCTGGTTGTCAGATCTGAGGCAACGACCAAGCCTGGAGCTGATAGGTTGGTCCAGGAGATGTTTGATGTAAGCTGGGGTAAGACCACGGAGCGCTTTGAAGACATACGTAAGGATCTTAAATTTCACTCTGTGCTTCACCAGGAGCCAGTGAAGGGAGGAGAGGATGGGAGAAATGTGTTCCCTCATTTTTGTGCCTGTCACCAGCATTTTGTACCAACTGCATGCTATATATGGCCTTGTCACCGACCCCAGCATAGAGGGCATTCCATTAGTCCAGTCTGCAGAAGATGAGCATGAACACGACCCTCTAAGTCACTGGGGGAGAGGACATACTTGATCTTGGCTATTGTGCACAGTTGGGGGGTTGGAGTTCCCGAACAGAAGAATTTCACTCTGTCATTGAGCTGCAGGAAATTTTAACATCCACTCTTTTATGTCCTGCAAGCAGTCCTTCAAATGGTCCAGTCCAGAGGGATCGTCTGTCTTGAGTGGAAGATAGATTTAGTATCATCAGTGTAGAAATGAAAGGAAATTTTAAGGCGATGAATGACTTGGCTGAGGGAGAGCATGTAGATGGAGAACAGGATGGAACCCAGTATTGAGCCCTAGGGACCCCTCAGGTGAGGTTGGCACAGCGGGAGGAATGTTTGGCTCTGTTCACAGAGAAGGTTCCGTTGTTGATGGAGGACGTAAACCAGCACAGGGCTATGTTAGTGATGCCAACCTCTTATTTCCCCAGATACCCAATACATCTAACATTGGCCGGCCACACACACACACACACACACACACACACACACACACACACACACACACAAGCAGCAACTATCACCCCCCCCCCCCCCCCCCCCCCGCCTCGGGTGAAGGTAATGTAACTATTGTAAACCAGACTTTCAAACCAAGGATGGCACAACATTTATTTAAACCCCAAAGTGTCAAAAGATGAACAACAACAACAAGAAACATTTATTTAAACCCCAAAATGTCAAAAGGTGAACAACAACAACAACAAGAAAGCCAGCACCAACATCTCTGCAGATGTTTGGTGATGCATGGAGAGCTAAGAACCTTTTGTAAATACATCTTACATAAAGCATCACAAGTGCAAAAATATTCACAGCGTACTTTTCAGCTTGGAGATCACAACTTTGAAATGTCCCAACACCCAGCTTTTGACAACCATAGTGGGGCCAAATCAGTGAGGGCAGGTGTGTTCACCTGTAGCAAACACTCAGCCCCACCTTCATTCATCCATCCATTTCCTACCACTTATTTCCTTTGGGGTCACGGATACCTATCTCAGCTACAATCAGGCCGGAAGGCGGTGTACACCCTGGACAAGTCACCACCTCATCACAGGACCAACTTAACATCACAAAATGAAAATGCTACGCCCACCCTTCTTTCTTTCTCTAACCCTACTTTGGTCATGTGCATTACGTTTTCATAACATGGTCACTACTGCCTACTTTGTCTTGTTATATTCTTATTTTACTGTTATCTATATATTTTTTTTTCCCCCCATTGTTGCTTTTTATTTTTTATTCTTATTTTAATATTTCTCTATTGTGTTTCCATTTAAACCCCCATTATTTACTTTTATTTAAATTGATCTCAACTCTGTACACTGCTGCTGGAATTTTAATTTTCCTGAAGGAATCAATAAAGTACTATCTATGTTGACATTCACAAGATGCCTTCATGAAATTTATCTTAATCTCAGGACAAAAATAAACACTCCTAAACATATACATATGGAGCCTATGTATTGTTAATACTCATTGACATGCTCCACACGTATGTATTATAAATGCTAATTGACAAGCTCCACACATATGTATTATAAATGCTCATTGACATGCACCACACGTATGTATTATAAATGCTCATTGACATGCTCCACACATATGTATTATAAATGCTCATTGACATGCTCCACACATATGCATTATAAATGCTCATTGACATGCTCCACACGTATGCATGTATGTATTGTTAATGCTCATTGACAGACTCCACATGCATGTATGTGTTGTTAATGCTTATTGACATGCTTGACATGACATACAAACATGTCAAGCCTGTCAATGAGCATCAACAATACATGTCAAGCATGTAAATGAGCATAAACAATACACACATTCATACATGCCGGGGCCTGTAAATGACCATAAACAATACATACATGTCAGGCCTGTAAATGACCATAAACAATACATACATGCCGCGCCTGTAAATGAACATGAATAATACATACATGCCGGGCCTGTATACGAGCATAAACAATACATACATGCCGGGCCTGTATACGAGCATAAATACATACATGTCAGGCCTGTAAAAGAGCATAAAACGCAACATACATAAACATTGGCGTCGCACACGACCAACGCCAAACCAATTAGTCCGCCCTGAGATGGGTAGGTTTTGAGTTCAAACCCCGCCTGAGTCATACCAAAGACTATAAAAATAGGAGCCATTACCTCCCTGCTTGGCACTCAGAATCAAGGCTTGTAATTGGGGGTTTAATCACCCAAATTTATTCCCGAGCTCAGCCACCACTGCTGCTCACTGCTCCCCTCACCTCCCAGGAAGTGATCCAGGGTGAGGAGTCAAATGCAGATAATTTTGCCACACCTAGTGTGTGACAATTATTGGTACTTGAACATTGGCCTCAGACTACCAACGCCAAACCAACATTAGCCTTGTCGACGACCGTCAGGAACAAGAGTGAAGCGTCTTGCTCAAGGACACAACGTACAAGACGAGGTCAATAGAAGGTGGGAATTGAACCAGGAATTAAAACTAGGGGAGACAGGACCTTCTCTGTGGTCGGCCCTAAGCTGTGGAACACTGTGGCCCTCCATACTCAAACTGCTCCCGATGTGGAGTGTTTTAAGTCTCGTCTTAAGACCCATTTTTATTCTTTGGCTTTTAACACTACGTGAGTTGTGTGGTCAAAAAATATAATCCTTTAAGTTTACAATTCAGAAAGTTTTATGAAGCATAATTGTAAGCACACTACCACAAAACACAAATTGCTAGCCTCCGATGTTATGAACATTTTTTACAGTTGCATTGTATTGAAAATGAGGACATAGCAAAACATTTATTCCTTTAGTGGGAAAATATTTACATAGAATAGAATGTACTTTATTGATCCTTGGGGGATATTCAACACCACAGTTCGCTCACAAACTATGATGATAATAATATTATATATATATATATATATATATATATATATATATATATATATATATATATATCATTGTGAGCGAACTGTGGTGTTGAATTTCCCCCAAGGATCAATAAAGTACATTCTATTCTATGTATATATTTATTATTATTCATTTTTATTTTTATTTAGTCATTGGTGGAGCTTAAGATAGTATTCGAATGTTGTTTGTAATATTGTTGTGCCGCACTTTGGAAACATTTTGTTTAAATGTGCTATATACGGTAAATAAAGTGGATTGGAGGTATCCACAGGTTGCTGGCACGGTCACTCTACCAACCACGCAGTCCACAAAATAAACCAAAAGAACATTGACTTTGGGTGTCCCACGATTCAATATCGATTTAGGGTCGCAATTCGATTATAATTCAAATTTTTCTATTCAACGCGATTCTGAATTCACAACAATATTTTTCCAATTGAAAAGGATTGTGTATTCATTCAATACATAGATTTCAGCAGGATCTACCCCAGTCTGCTGACATGCTAGCAGAGTAGTACATTTTTAAAAAAAGCTTTTATAATTGTAAAGGACAATGTTTTATCAACTGATTGCAATAATGTAAATTTGTTTGAACTGTTAAACGTACCAAAAATATGACTTATTTTATCTTTGTGCAAACATTGGACACAGTGTGTTGTCCAGCTTATGAGATGCCATGCAAGTGTAAGCCACTGTGACACTATTGTTCTTTTTGATTATTTTTATAAATGTCTAATGATAATGTCAATGAGGGATTTTTAATCACTGCTTTGCTGAAATCATAATATTGATACTGTTAATCATTTTTGTTTCACTACTTTTGTTTTGTTCTGTGTGGTGTTTGTGTCTCCTCTCAATTGTTCTGTTTATTGCAGTTCTGAGTGTTGCTGGCTCAGCTTTGCTTTTGGAATTGGATTGCATTGTTATGGTATTGCTGTGTAGTGCTTTGTTGGGTTGATTAATTTAAAAAAAAAAATTTTTTCTTTTTTTAGTAGATTTTTCTTAAAATGAGAATTGATTCTGAATGGCACAACATGAAAATCGTGATTCTAATTCGAATTGATTTTTTTTCCACACCCCTACTAATAAATATTGAAATCTATAAAGCCCACACACACACACACACCAAAAAGCAGCAACTATCACACCCCGCCCTGGGTGAAGGTCATGTAAGCATTGTAAACTGGACTTTCAAACCAACGACGGCAAAACATGCAGTTTAACACTTTAACATTTATTTAAACCCCAAAATGTCAAAGGTGAACAACAACAACAACAACAACAAGAAGAAAGCCAGCACCAACATCTCTGCAGATGTTTGGTGATGCATGGAGAGCTGACAACTTTATGTAAATACACCTTAAACAAAGCATCACAAGTGTAAAAGTATTCACAGCGTACTTTTGAGCTTGGAGATCCCAACTTTGAAATGTCCTTCTAAACACCCAGCTTTTGACAACCATAGTTGGACCAAATCAGTGAAGGCAGGTGTGTTCACCTGTAGCAAACACTAATCAGTGAGGGCAGGTGTGTTCACCTGTAGCAAACACTAATCAGTGAGGGCAGGTGTGTTCACCTGTAGCAAACACTCAGCCACACCTTGACTCTCTTAGCCAGCAGTTGAGAGCCATGGTGACTGACAGCTTGTCAGCAACTAAATGTGTCTTGTTTCTACATGTTGTGTTCCTAACATGTGCATGTTTGTCACTAAATGTGTGTTTCTACATGTTGTGTTCCTAACATGTGCATGTTTGTCACTAAATGTGTGTTTCTACATGTTGTGTTCCAAACATGTGCATGTTTGTCACTGACTAATAAATGTGTGTTTCTACATGTGTTCCCAACACGTGCATGTTTGTCACTAAATGTGTGTTTCTACATGTTGTGTTCCTAACATGTGCATGTTTGTCACTAAATGTGTTTCTACATGTTGTGTTCCTAACACATGTGCATGTTTGTCACTAAATGTGTGTTTCTACATGTTGTGTTCCTAACACATGTGCATGTTTGTCACTAAATGTGTGTTTCTACATGTTGTGTTCCTAACACATGTGCATGTTTGTCACTAAATGTGTGTTTCTACATGTTGTGTTCCTAACACATGTGCATGTTTGTCACTAAATGTGTGTTTCTACATGTTGTGTTCCTAACACATGTGCATGTTTGTCACTAAACGTGTGTTTCTACATGTTGTGTTCCTAACACATGTGCATGTTTGTCACTAAATGTGTGTTTCTACATGTTGTGTTCCTAACATATGTGCATGTTTGTCACTAAATGTGTGTTTCTACATGTTGTGTTCCTAACACATGTGCATGTTTGTCACTAAATGTGTGTTTCTACATGTTGTGTTCCTAACACATGTGCACGTGCAGTGCAAATCAAACAATTTTCAAGCAGCAATAAAGCACACAGTAGAAGCATCAAGACAAACAATAGAACGCCAGTGTAAAAGAGCAAACTGTCACAGCAACACAAACACAACTTTAAATCAGCAATAAAGCACACGGTAGAAGCATGAAGACAAACAATAGAACGCCAGTGTAAAAGAGCAAAGTATTACTCACTGCGAATAAAACCCGTCCGATCCACATCCGTCAAAAAAGAATAATGATGAAGCAGTGAAGGAGGGACTCAGGTGGAACTAAATACACCTAATTAAACGAGGAACAGGTGTGCAGACACGGAGCAGAGAGTAAAGGTGCCACAAAAGACAGAGAGCAAACAGGAAACAGTAAGAAAATAAGAGCAGCAGGACAGGAAGTGATTTGAAAGACAGGAAAAGCAAACATGATCAAAGTGTCAGTAGCACTTCTGACACATCTATATATATATTAGACCAGGGTCTCAGACACGCGAGATCTTATTTTGCGGCTCCCACGCTAATATGAAAGTTGAATGTTAGTGAGAGTTTGATATGAATGGTGCTTGACAGCGTTGTGGGCGGAGCTGAAGGAATCCACCAATCACGGTGTGCTATATGGCTCTCCAACAGTGACGTCACTTGTGTGACGCAGGCAGAGACAGGTTTGAAATAAAGTTAAAAACGATGATGCTGTGTTCCAAATTTAAGTTATTTGATTAATCTGAATGAGCCCATGGCTTTGTACTTTGTTTATTATGTATTCATTTCTTTGTATTCTATTTTTGTTATTTTGAATTTACAACGCCCTGGCGCTGTTTGGACTGTTTTTATAATGTTTTGTAATGTTTTATATTGTTGTTGGACTTACTGTTTGTAATTGTGGAAATTTATAAATAAAAAAAAAGGGTTTGAAATAAAGTTGAAAACGATGACACTGTGTTCCAAATTTAAGTTATTTAATGAATCTGAATGAGCCTATGGCTTAATTAATTTGCACTTGGTTATTATATATATATATATATTTTTGTATTCTAATTTTGTTACTTTGAATTTACAATCTCCTGGCGCTGTTTGGACTGTTTTTATAATTTTTTGTAATGTTTTATACTGTTTTTGAACTATTTTGATTATTGTTTCTCATCTGTTTGTTATTGTTGAAATTTGTAAATAAACATTTAAAAAACAAGTTTGAAATAAAGTGGTCCTCGTGTAAAACTAGAGCCTGCGTCTTTGTTATTGTAAGCGAGAATTTATATATGTCGCCTATACTGTATAAAAGTACAAAATAAGAAAGAGGGAGGCTGCAGTTTTACACTTTATTTAGGACCACTTTATTTACTTTCTTTCAAAAACCTCCGCTCCACTCAACCTGTCACCACTTCCGCTCCTTGGGCCTTCAAAATAAGACTCCAAGGCATACACTGTAGAAGAGCTTCTAACAGGAACTTAACATCACAAAGAGGCAAGCCCATAAAAATAGGTTACATACCTCCCCTCCTACAAAAAGAAACGTCCTCGTTTCAACACAAATAACAGGATAAGTGCAAAAACAACACAGGCAGTTAAAACAAAAACATATTAACCTGTCCCCCCAAAAATACAGAGCCTCACAACACACAAAACAACAACAAAAAAATGTAACCGATGGTTTATATATGTTGCCTATACTGTATAAAACCACAAAATAATGCAACCTATTTTATGGGCTTGCCCCTTTGTGATGTTAAGTTCCTGTTGTAAGCTGTAATACAGTATTTGCCTCGCGCTCTTATTTTGAAGTCACTGAGAGCGGAAGTGGTGAGAGGTTGAGTGGAGCGGAGGTTTTTGAAAGAAAGTAAATAAAGTGGTCCTCGTGTAAAACTGGAGCCTCCCTCTGTGTTTGTTATTTTGTACTTTTATACAGTATAGGCGACATATATAAACATCTCCGCTGCACTCATCGTGTCACCACTTCCGCTCTTAGGGCCTTCAAAGTAAGAGCTCAAGGCATATAATGTATAACAGCTTTTACCAGGAACTTCATTCATCCATCCATTTCCTACCGCTTATTCCCTTTGGGGTCGCGGGGGGCGCTGGTGCCTATCTCAGCTACAATCGGGCGGAAGGCGGGATACACCCTGGACAAGTGGCCATCTCATCACAGGGCCAACTTAACATCAGAAAATGAAAGAGGCTCCGCCCCCTTCCTTCTTTCTTCCTACTTTGGTCATGTTGACATTGATAAGGTGTCTTCATGAAGTTGATCTTCATCTCAGGACAAAAGTAAAGACTTCAAGTACTGCATCATCTCTTCCTTTACTAGTACTTGACAAAGTCACTTGGAAGTAGGAGTACATCAAAGTACAACACAAGTACCTTGCTGAAAATAACACTCATTATTAAATTGCACTACATTCACCTATTTGTTACCTAATGTTAATGTACAACATGTAAATTAAACATACATTTAGTAATAACATTCTCTTTTTACTGCATAATATCAACATTTATTCACATTCAGATATTTAATGGTCACACATTCTGTTACTTATTACTTTTATTATTTATTCTCTGAAATGAAGCATTCATTCATGTATTATTCTCAACATGCATATATAAGTATTCCTTTGTTTTTATTGTACACAAACATGTATTTAATATTCATACACTGAACATGTTTTTAATATTCATACACTAAACATATATTTAATATTCATACACTGAACATGTATTTAATAATACTATACTAGACATTATTAAATTTAATAATCCTATACCAGACATGGGCTTCACGGTGGAAGAGGGGTTAGTGCGTCTGCCTCACAATACAAAGGTTCTGAGTAGTCCTGGGTTCAATCCCAGGCACGGGATATTTCTGTGTGGAGTTTGCATGTTCTCCCCGTGAATGTGTGGGTTCCCTCCTGGTACTCCGGCTTCCTCCCACCTCCAAAGACATGCACCTGGGGATAGGCCCCTCCCACCTCCAAAGACATGCACCTGGGGATAGGCCCCTCCCACCTCCAAAGACATGCACCTGGGGATAAGCCCCTCTCACCTCCAAAGACATGCACCTGGGGATAGGCCCCTCCCACCTCCAAAGACAAGCACCTGGGGATAGGCCCCTCCCACCTCCAAAGACAAGCACCTGGGGATAGGCCCCTCCCACCTCCAAAGACATGCACCTGGGGATAGGTTGATTGGCAACACTAAATGGTCCCTAGTGTGTGAATGTTGTCTGTCTATCTGTGTTGGCCCTGCGATGAGATGGAGACTTGTCCAGGGTGTACCCCACCTTCCGCCCGATTGTAGCTGAGATAGGCGCCAGCGCCCCCCGCGACCCCAAAAGGGAATAAGCGGTAGAAAATGGATGGATGTACTAAACATATATTTAATTATATACTAATCTTATATTTAATATTCATACACTAAACATGCATTTAATATTTATACACTAAACATATATTTAGAATTCATACACTGCACATGTATTTAATCATATACTAAAACATATTTAATATTCATATACTAATCATATTTTTTAATATTCATACAGTAAACATGTATTTATTATTTTCTAAATAAGGCGCTCTCGGAAATAATGTTATTGTGTGCAGTTTTGGCAGAAGTCCACTGGAGGGCGCACATTCCCTCTTCATAAATCTGGTCATTCATACACTAAACATGTATTTCATATTCATACACTAAACATGTATTTCATATTCATACACTAAACATGTGTTTAATATTTATACACTAAACATGTATTTAATATTTATACACTAAACATGTATTTAATATTCATACACTAAACATGTATTTAATATTAATACACTAAACATATTTAATATTTATACACTGAAATATTCGTACACTAAACATGTATTTAATATTCATACACTGAACATGTATTTAATAATCATATACTAAACACATTTAATATTCATATACTAATCATATATTTTAACATTCATACAGTAAATATGTATTTATTATTCTTTAAATAAAGCGCATTAGGAAATAATCAATTTATTTGTGTGCAATTGCGGCAGAAGTCCACTGGAAGGTGAACATTCCCTCTTCATAAATCTGGTCATTCATACACTAAACAGGAATTTGATATTCATCCACCAAACATGTATTAAATATTTATACACTAAACATTATTCTACTATTTGTACACTATACATGTATTATTCATACACTAAACATGTATTTAATATTAATACACTGAAATATTCGTACACTGAACATGTATTTAATAATCATATACTAAAAACATATTAAATATTCATATACTAATGATATTGTTTAACATTCATACAGTAATCATGTATTTATTATTCTCTAAATAAGGCAAACTCGGAAATAATTAATTTATTTGTGTGCAGTTGCGGCAGAAGTCCACTGGAGGGCGCACATTCCCGCTTAATAAGTCTGGTCATTCATACACTAAACAGGAATTTGATATTCATCCACCAAACATGTATTAAATAATTATACACTAAACATATATTTAATTTATATGCCAAACATATATTTAATATTTATACACCAAAAACATATTTAATAAATATTTATACATTAACAAGTATTTAATATTTATACACTAAACATGTATTTAATATTTATACACTAAAAATGTATTTAATATTCATACACTAAACATGTATTTCATATTTATACACTAAACATGTATTTCATATTCATACACTAAACATGTATTTCATATTTATACACTAAACATGTATTTAATATTAATACAAAAACATGTATTTAATTTTAATAAACTAAACATATATATATTTAATATAAATACACTAAACATGTATTTAACATTTATACACTAAACATGTATTTAATATTAAAACAAAAACATGTATTTAATTTTAATAAACTAAACATATATATATTTAATATAAATACACTAAACATGTATTTAATATTCATACACTAAACATGTATTTCATATTTATACACTAAACATGTATTTCATATTCATACACTAAACATGTATTTCATATTTATACACTAAACATGTATTTAATATTCATACACTAAACATGTATTTAATATTAATACACTTAACATGTATTTAATAATCATATACTAAATGTATATGTAATCATACACTAATCATATATTTAATATTCATACAGTAAACATGTATTTATTATCCTCTAAATAAGGCAAACTTGGAAATAATGAATTTCTTTATGTGTGCAGTTGCGGCAGAAGTCCACAGGAGGGCGCACGTTCCCTCTTAATAAGTCCGGTCCTCTCCGTCTCTCTCTCTCTCTTTTTCCTTTTTTTTGTTTCTTTTAATTTTTTTTTTACATAAGTTTGGTTTCTCATACACTTATATTTATACACTAAACATGTATTTAATATTAATACACTAAACATGTATTTAATATTAATACACTAAACATGTATTTAATATTTATATACTAAACATGTATTTAATATTCATACACTAAACATGTATTTAATATTAATACACTAAACATGTACTGTATTTAATATTTATACACTAAACATGTATTTAATATTCATACACTAAACATGTATTTAATTTTAATAAACTAAACATATATTTAATATTAATACACTAAACATGTATTTAATATTTATACACTAAACATGTATTTAATATTCATACACTAAACATGTATTTAATATTCATACACTAAACATGTATTTAATATTCATACACTAAACATGTATTTAATATTAATACACAGAACATGTATTTAATAATCATATACTAAACGTATATGTAATTATATACTAATCATATATTTAATATTCATACAGTAAACATGTATTTATTATCCTCTAAATAAGGCACACTTGGAAATAATGAATTTCTTTATGTGTGCAGTTGCGGCAGAAGTCCACAGGAGGGCGCACGTTCCCTCTTAATAAGTCCGGTCCTCTCCGTCTCTCTCTCTCTCTTTTTCCTTTTTTTTGTTTCTTTTATTTTTTTTACATAAGTTTGGTTTCTCATACACTTATATTTATACACTAAACATGTATTTAATATTTATACACTAAACATGTATTTAATAAATATACACTAAACATGTATTTAGTATTCATGAAATAAACATGTATTTAACATTTATACACTGAACATGTATTTAATATTTATACACTAAACATGTATTTCATATTTATACACTAAACATGTATTTAATATTCATACACTAAACATGTATTTAATATTTATACACTAAACATGTATTTAATATTAATACACTAAACATGTATTTAATATTTATACAGTAAACATGTATTTAATATTCATACACTAAACATGTATTAAATATTTATACACTAAACATGTATTTAATATTAAAAAAAAACATGTATTTAATTTTAATAAACTAAACATATATATATTTAATATAAATACACTAAACATGTATTTAACATTCATACACTAAACATATTTTTAATATTAATACACTAAACATGTATTTAATATTAATACAAAAACATGTATTTAATTTTAATACACTAAACATGTATTTAATATTTATACACTAAACATGTATTTAATATTAATAGAATAGAATAGAATAGAGTTTTATTGTCATTATTGCAATGAACAGGTTCAAAGAACAACGAAATTGGAGCAGCTCCTCCTAAAAAATAAATAAAATAAATAAATAAATAAAAAATAAATAAATAAAAAAAAGATAGAGATGACAGATGTACACTAAACATGTATTTAATATTTTCACGCTAAACTTGTATTTAATATCCATACACTAAACATGTATTTAATATTCATACACTAAACACATAGTTATTATTCATACACTAAACATGTATTTAATATTAATACACTAAACATGTATTTAATATTCATACACTAAACATGTAGTTATTATTTATACACTAAACATGTATTTAATATTAATACAGTAAACATGTATTAAATATTTATACACTAAACATGTATTTAATATTAATACACTAAACATGTATTTAATATTAATACAAAAACATGTATTTAATTTTAGTACACTAAACATATATTTAAGATTTATACACTAAACATGTATTTAATATTAATGCACTAAACATGTGTTTAATATTAATACACTAAACATGTATTTAATATTAATACAAAAACATGTATTTAATTTTAATAAACTAAACATATATTTAATATTAATACACTAACCATGTATTTAATATTCATACACTAAACATGTAGTTATTATTTATACACTAAACATGTATTTAATATTAATACAGTAAACATGTATTAAATATTTATACACTAAACATGTATTTAATATTAATACACTAAACATGTATTTAATATTAATACAAAAACATGTATTTTATTTTAATAAACTAAACATATATTTAATATAAATACATTAAACATGTATTTAACATTTATACACTAAACATGTTTTTAATATTAATACACTAAACATGTATTTAATATTAATACAAAAACATGTATTTAATTTTAATACACTAAACATGTATTTAATATTAATACACTAAACATGTATTTAATATTAATACACTAAACATGTATTTAATATTTATACACTAAACATGTATTTAATATTTATACACTAAACATGTATTTAATATTCATACACTAAACATGTATTTAATATTTATACACTAAACATGTGTTTAATATTCATACACTAAACATGTATTTAATATTTATACACTAAACATGTATTTAATATTTATAAACTAAACATGTATTTAATATTAATACACTAAACATGTATTTAATATTCATACACTAAACATGTATTTTATATTATTACAAAAACATGTATTTAATTTTAATAAACTAAACATGTATTTAATATTAATACACTACACATGTATTAAATATTTATACACTAAACATGTATTTAATATTCATACAATAAACATGTAGTTATTATTCTTACACTTAATATGTATTTAATATTAATACAAAAACATGTATTTAATTTTAATGAACTAAACATATATTTAATATTAATACACTAAACTTGTATTTAATATTCATACACTAAACATGTATTTAATATTCATACACTAAACATGTAGTTATTATTTATACACTAAACATGTATTTAATATTCATACACTAAACATGTATTTAATATTTATACACTAAACATGTATTTAATATTCATACACGAAACATGTATTTAATATTTATACACTAAACATGTATTTAATATTCATACACTAAACATGTATTTGATATTAATACACTAAACATGTATTTAATATTAATACACTTAACATGTATTTAATATTCATACACTAAACATGTATTTAATATTCATACAGTAAACATGTATTTGATATTAATACACTGATTATGTATTTAATATTAATACACAGAACATGTATTTAATAATCATATATTAAACATATATGTAATTATATACTAATCATATATTTAATATTCATACAGTAAACATGTATTTATTATCCTCTAAATATTATTATTCTTACACTTAATATGTATTTAATATTAATACAAAAACATGTATTTAATTTTAATGAACTAAACATATATTTAATATGAATACACTAAACTTGTATTTAATATTCATACACTAAACATGTATTTAATATTCATACACTAAACATGTAGTTATTATTCATACACTAAACATGTATTTAATATTCATACACTAAACATGTATTTAATATTTATACACTAAACATGTATTTAATATTCATACACTAAACATGTATTTAATATTCATACACTAAACATGTATTTAATATTCATACACTAAACATGTATTTAATATTCATACACTAAACATGTAGTTATTATTTCTACACTAAACATGTATTTAATATTCATACACTAAACATGTATTTAATATTCATACACTAAACATGTATTTAATATTCATACACTAAACATGTATTTAATATTCATACACTAAACATGTAGTTATTATTTATACACTAAACATGTATTTAATATTCATACACTAAACATGTATTTAATATTCATACACTAAACATGTATTTAATATTCATACACTAAACATGTATTTAATATTTATACACTAAATATGTATTTAATATTCATACACTAAACATGTATTCGATATTAATACACTAAACATGTATTTAATATTAATACACTAAACATGTATTTAATATTCATACACTAAACATGTATTTAATATTTATACACTAAACATGTATTTAATATTCATACACTAAACATGTATTTAATATTAATACACAGAACATGTATTTAATAATCATATATTAAACATATATGTAATCATATACTAATCATATATTTAATATTCATACAGTAAACATGTATTTATTATCCTCTAAATAAGGCACACTTGGAAATAATGAATTTCTTTATGTGTGCAGTTGCGGCAGAAGTCCACTGGAGGGCGCACGTTCCCTCTTAATAAGTCCGGTCCTCTCCGTCTCTCTCTCTCTTTTTCCTTTTTTTTGTTTCTTTTAATTTTTTTTTTACATAAGTTTGGTTTCTCATACACTTATATTTATACACTAAACATGTATTTAATATTAATACACTAAACATGTATTTAATATTAATACACTAAACATGTATTTAATATTAATACAAAAACATTTATTTCATTGTAATAAACTAAACATATTTAATATTAATACACTAAACATGTATTTAATATTCATACACTAAACATGTATTTAATATTAATACAAAAACATGTATTTAATTGTAATAAACTAAACATATTTAATATTAATACACTAAACATGTATTTAACATTTATACACTAAACATGTATTTAATTTTAATAAACTAAACATATATTTAATATTAATACACTAAACATGTATTTAATATTTATACACTAAACATGTATCTAACATTTATACACTAAACATGTATTTAATATTAATACACTAAACATGTATTTAATATTAATACACTAAACATGTATTTAATATTCATCCACTAAACATGTATTTAATATTCATACACTAAACATGTATTTAATATTCATACACTAAACATGTATTTGATATTTATACACTAAACATGTATTTAATATTAATACAAAAACATGTATTTAATATTTATACACTAAACATGCATTTAATATTAATACACTAAATATGAATTTATTATTTATCCACTAAACATGTATTTAATATTCATACACTAAACATGTATTTGATATTAATACACTAAACATGTATTTAATATTTATACACTAAACATGTATTTAATATTCATACACTAAACATGTATTTAATATTCATACACTAAACATGTATTTAATATTCATACACTAAACATGTATTTAATATTAATACACAGAACATGTATTTAATAATCATATACTAAACGTATATGTAATTATATACTAATCATATATTTAATATTCATACAGTAAACATGTATTTATTATCCTCTAAATAAGGCACACTTGGAAATAATGAATTTCTTTATGTGTGCAGTTGCGGCAGAAGTCCACAGGAGGGCGCACGTTCCCTCTTAATAAGTCCGGTCCTCTCCGTCTCTCTCTCTCTCTTTTTCCTTTTTTTTGTTTCTTTTATTTTTTTTACATAAGTTTGGTTTGGTACACTTATATTTATACACTAAACCTGTATTTAATATTAATACCCTAAACATGTATTTAATATTTATACACTAAACATGTATTTAATATTAATACAAAAACATGTATTTAATTTTAATAAACTAAACATATATCTAATATTTATACACTAAATATGTATTTAACATTTATACACTAAAATGTATTTAATATTAATACACTAAACATGTATTTAATATTTATACACTAAACATGTATTTAATATTAATACAAAAACATGTATTTAATTTTAATAAACTAAACATGTATTTAATATTAATACACTAAACATGTATTTAATATTCATACAATAAACATGTAGTTATTATTCTTACACTTAATATGTATTTAATTTAATACAAAAACATGTATTTAATTTTAATGAACTAAACATATATTTAATATTAATACACTAAACTTGTATTTAATATTCATACATTAAACATGTATTTAATATTCATACACTAAACATGTAGTTATTATTTATACACTAAACATGTATTTAATATTCATACACTAAACATGTATTTAATATTTATACACTAAACATGTATTGAATATTCATACACTAAACATGTATTTAATATTCATACACTAAACATGTAGTTATTATTTATACACTAAACATGTATTTAATATTCATACACTAAACATGTATTTAATATTCATACACTAAACATGTATTTAATATTCATACACTAAACATGTATTTAATATTTATACACTAAACATGTATTTAATATTCATACACTAAACATGTATTTGATATTAATACACTAAACATGTATTTAATATTAATACACTTAACATGTATTTAATATTCATACACTAAACATGTATTTAATATTTATACACTAAACATGTATTTAATATTCATACACTAAACATGTATTCAATTTTAATACACTGAACATGTATTTAATAATCATATATTAAACATATATGTAATTATATACTAATCATATATTTAATATTCATACAGTAAACATGTATTTATTATCCTCTAAATAAGGCACACTTGGAAATAATGAATTTCTTTATGTGTGCAGTTGCGGCAGAAGTCCACTGGAGGGCGCACGTTCCCTCTTAATAAGTCTGGTCCTCTCCGTCTCTCTCTCTCTCTTTTTCCTTTTTTTTTTTGTTTCTTTTATTTTTTTTACACAAGTTTGGTTTCTCATACACTTATATTTATACACTAAACATGTATTCAATATTAATACACTAAACATGTATTTAATATTTATACACTAAACATGTATTTAATATTAATACAAAAACATTTATTTCATTGTAATAAACTAAACATATTTAATATTAATACACTAAACATGTATTTAATATTCATACACTAAACATGTATTTAATATTAATACAAAAACATGTATTTAATTGTAATAAACTAAACATATTTAATATTAATACACTAAACATGTATTTAATATTTATACACTAAACATGTATTTAACATTTATACACTAAACATGTATTTAATTTTAATAAACTAAACATATATTTAATATTAATACACTAAACATGTATTTAATATTCATACACTAAACATGTATCTAACATTTATACACTAAACATGTATTTAATATTAATACACTAAACATGTATTTAATATTCATCCACTAAACATGTATTTAATATTCATCCACTAAACATGTATTTAATATTCATACACTAAACATGTATTTGATATTTATACACTAAACATGTATTTAATATTAATACAAAAACATGTATTTAATATTTATACACTAAACATGTATTTAATATTCATACAGTAAACATGTATTTAATATTCATACACTAAACATGTATTTAATATTCATACACTAAACATGTATTTAATATTTATACACTAAACATGTATTTAATATTCATACACTAAACATGTATTTAATATTAATACAAAAACATGTATTTAATTTTAATAAACTAAACACTTATTTAATATTAATACACTAAACATGTATTTAATATTTATACACTAAACATGTATTTAATATTAATACACTAAACATGTATTTAATATTTATACACTAAACATGTATTTAATATTTTCACACTAAACTTGTATTTAATATTCATACACTAAACATGTATTTTATATTCATACACTAAACATGTATTTCATATTCATACACTAAACATGTATTTAATATTTATACACTAAACATGTATTTAATATTCATACACTAAACATGTATTTAATTTTAATACACTATTGATGTATTTAATATTTAAACACTAAAATTGTATTTAATATTCATACACTAAACATGTATTTAACATTTATACACTAAACATGTATTTAATATTAATACACTAAACATGTATTTAATATTTATACACTAAACATGTATTTAATATTAATACAAAAACATATAATTAATTTTAATAAACTAAACATATATTTAATATTTATACACTAAACATGTATTTAATATTAATACACTTAACATGTATTTAATATTTATACACTAAACGTGTATTTAATATTTATACACTAAAAATGCATTTAATATTAATACACTAAATATGAATTTATTATTTATCCACTAAACATGTATTTAATATTCATACACTAAACATATATTTAATATTCATACACTAAACATGTATTTAATATTAATACACAGAACATGTATTTAATAATCATATACTAAACGTATATGTAATTATACACTAATCATATATTTAATATTCATACAGTAAACATGTATTTATTATCCTCTAGATAAGGCACACTTGGAAATAATGAATTTCTTTATGTGTGCAGTTGCGACAGAACTCCACTGGAGGGCGCACATTCCCTCTTAATAAGTCCGGTCCTCTCCGTCTCTCTCTCTCTTTTTCCTTTTTTTTGTTTCTTTTAATTTTTTTTTTACACAAGTTTGGTTTCTCATACACTTATATTTATACACTAAACATGTATTTAATATTTATACACTAAACATGTATTTAATATTCATACACTAAACATGTATTTGATATTCATACACTAAACATGTATTTAATATTTACACACTAAACATGTATTTAAAATTCCTACACTAAACAAATATTTAATATTCATACACTAAACATGTCTTTCATTTTAATACACTAAACATGTATTTGTTATTTATACACTAAACATGTATTTAATATTCATACACTAAACATGTATTTAATATTTATACAGTAAACATGTATTTAATATTTATACACTAAACATGTATATAATATTTATACACCAAACATGTATTTCATATTTATACACTAAACATGTATTTAATATTTATACAATAAACATGTATATAATATTTATACAGTAAACATGTATTTAATATTTATACACTAAACATGTATTTAATATTTATACACTAAACATGTATTTCATATTTATACACTAAACATGTATTTAATATTCATACACTAAACATGTATTTAATATTCATACAGTAAACATGTATTTATTATTCTCTAAATAAGGCACACTCGGAAATAATTAATTTATTTTTGTGCAGTTGCGGCAGAAGTCCACAGGAGGGCGCATGTTCCCTCTTTATAAATCCGGTCCTCTCTCTCTCTTTTTCCTTTTGTTTTTGTTACGTTTATTTTATTTTTTTTTACATAAGTTTGGTTTCTCAATCACTTATATTTATACACTAAACATGTATTTAATATTAATACACTAAACATGTATATAATATTTATATACTAAACATGTATTTAATATTCATACACTAAACATGTATTTAATATTTACACACTAAACATGTATTTAATAATCATATACTAAACATGTATTTAATATTCATATACTAATCATATTTTTTAATATTAATACACAAAACATGTATTTAATATTCAGACACTAAACATGTATTTAATATTCATACACTAAACATGTGTTTAATATTTATACCCTAAACATGTATTTAATATTTATACACTAAATATGTATTTAATATTCGTACATTAAACATGTATTTAATATTTATTTACTAAACATGTATTTAATATTCATACACTAAACATGTATTTAATATTCATACACTGAAGATGTATTTAATAATCATATACTAAACACATATTTAATATTCATATACTAATCATATTTTTTAATATTAATACAGTAAACATGTATTTATTATTCTCTAAATAAGGCACACTCGGAAATAATTAATTTATTTTTCTGCAGTTGCGGCAGAAGTCCACAGGAGGGCGCACGTTCCCTCTTTATAAATCTGGTCCTCTCTCTCTCTTTTTCCTTTCGTTTTTGTTACGTTTATTTTTTTTTTTTTACATAAGTTTGGTTTCTCAATCACTTATATTTATACACTAAACATGTATTTAATATTTATACACTAAACATGTATTTAATATTCATACACTAAACTTGTATTTAATATTTACACACTAAACATGTATTTAATATTTTTATACTAGACATGTATTTAATATTCATACACTAAACATGTATTTAATATTTTTATACTAAACATGTATTTAATATTCATACACTAAACATGTATTTAATATTCATACACTAAATATGTATTTAATATTTATATACTAAACATGTATTTAATATTTATACACTAAACATGTATTTAATATTTATATACTAAACATGTATTTAATATTTATACACTAAACATTTATTTAATATTCATACACTAAACATGTATTTAATATTCATACACTAAATATGTATTTAATATTTATATACTAAACATGTATTTAATATTTATACACTAAATAAGGTATTTAATATTTATATACTAAACATGTATTTAATATTCATACACTAAACATGTATTTAATATTCATACACTAAATATGTATTTAATATTTATATACTAAACATGTATTTAATATTTATACACTAAATAAGGTATTTAATATTTATATACTAAACATGTATTTCCTATTTATACACTAAACATGTATTTGTGGGGCGGTTTAGCTTGGTTGGTAGAGTGGCCGTGCCAGCAACTTGAGGGTTGCAGGTTCGATTCCCGCTTCCGCCATCCTAGTCACTGCCGTTGTGTCCTTGGGCAAGACACTTTACCCACCTGCTTCCAGTGCCACCCACACTGGTTTGAATGTAACTTAGATATTGGGTTTCACTATGTAAAGCGCTTTGAGTCACTAGAGAAAAAGCGCTATATAAATATAATTCACTTCACTATTTAATATTTATATACTAAACATGTATTTAATATTTATACACTAAACATGTATTTAATATTCATACACTAAACATGTATTTAATATTCATACACTAAACATGTATTTAATATTCATACACTAAACATGTATTTAATATTTATACACTAAACATGTATTTAATATTCATACACTAAACATGTATTTAATATTAATACACTAAACATGTATTTAATATTTTTATACTAAACATGTATTTAATATTCATACACTAAACATGTATTTAATATTCATACACTAAACATGTATTTAATATTCATACACTAAACATGTATTTAATATTCATACACTAAACTTGTATTTAATATTTACACACTAAACATGTATTTAATATTCATACACTAAACATGTATTTAATATTTATACACTAAACATGTATTTAATATTTATATCCTAAACATGTATTTAATATTCATACACTAAACATGTATTTAATATTCATACACTAAACTTGTATTTAATATTTACACACTAAACATGTATTTAATATTCATACACTAAACATATATTTAATATGTATATACTAAACATGTATTTAATATTTATACACTAAACATGTATTTAATATTCATACACTAAATATGTATTTAATATTTATATACTAAACATGTATTTAATATTTATACACTAAACATGTATTTAATATTTATACACTAAACATGTATTTAATATTCATACACTAAACTTGTATTTAACATTTACACACTAAACATGTATTTAATATTTATATCCTAAACATGTATTTAATATTCATACACTAAACATATATTTAATATTTATATACTAAACATGTATTTAATATTTATACACTAAACATGTATTTAATATTCATACACTAAATATGTATTTAATATTTATATACTAAACATGTATTTAATATTTATACACTAAACATGTATTTCATATTCATACACCAAACATGTATTTAATATTTATACACTAAACATGTATTTAATATTTATACACTAAACATGTATTTCATATTCATACACCAAACATGTATTTAATATTTATATACTAAACATGTATTTAATATTTTTTATACCAAACATGTATCTAATATTCATACACTAAACATGTATTTGATATTCATACACTAAACATTTATTTAATATTTATACACTAAACATGTATTTAATATTTATATCCTAAACATGTATTTAATATTCATACACTAAATATGTATTTAATATTTATATACTAAACATGTATTTAATATTTATACACTAAACATGTATTTAATATTTATACACTAAACATGTATTTAATATTCATACACTAAACATGTATTTGATATTCATACACTAAACATTAATTTAATATTTATACACTAAACATGTATTTAATATTCATACACTAAACATGTATTTAATATTTTTTATACTAAACATGTATCTAATATTCATACACTAAACATGTATTTGATATTCATACACTAAACATGTATTTAATATTTATACACTAAACATTAATTTAATATTCATACACTAAACATGTATTTAATATTCATACACTAAACATGTATTTAATATTCATACACTAAATATGTATTTAATATTTATATACTAAACATGTATTTAATATTTATACACTAAATAAGGTATTTAATATTTATATACTAAACATGTATTTCCTATTTATACACTAAACATGTATTTGTGGGGCGGTTTAGCTTGGTTGGTAGAGTGGCCGTGCCAGCAACTTGAGGGTTGCAGGTTCGATTCCCGCTTCCGCCATCCTAGTCACTGCCGTTGTGTCCTTGGGCAAGACACTTTACCCACCTGCTTCCAGTGCCACCCACACTGGTTTGAATGTAACTTAGATATTGGGTTTCACTATGTAAAGCGCTTTGAGTCACTAGAGAAAAAGCGCTATATAAATATAATTCACTTCACTATTTAATATTTATATACTAAACATGTATTTAATATTTATACACTAAACATGTATTTAATATTCATACACTAAACATGTATTTAATATTCATACACTAAACATGTATTTAATATTTATACACTAAACATGTATTTAATATTCATACACTAAACATGTATTTAATATTAATACACTAAACATGTATTTAATATTTTTATACTAAACATGTATTTAATATTCATACACTAAACATGTATTTAATATTCATACACTAAACTTGTATTTAATATTTACACACTAAACATGTATTTAATATTCATACACTAAACATGTATTTAATATTTATACACTAAACATGTATTTAATATTTATATCCTAAACATGTATTTAATATTCATACACTAAACATGTATTTAATATTCATACACTAAACTTGTATTTAATATTTACACACTAAACATGTATTTAATATTCATACACTAAACATATATTTAATATGTATATACTAAACATGTATTTAATATTTATACACTAAACATGTATTTAATATTCATACACTAAATATGTATTTAATATTTATATACTAAACATGTATTTAATATTTATACACTAAACATGTATTTAATATTTATACACTAAACATGTATTTAATATTCATACACTAAACTTGTATTTAATATTTACACACTAAACATGTATTTAATATTTATATCCTAAACATGTATTTAATATTCATACACTAAACATATATTTAATATTTATATACTAAACATGTATTTAATATTCATACACTAAACATGTATTTAATATTCATACACTAAATATGTATTTAATATTTATATACTAAACATGTATTTAATATTTATACACTAAACATGTATTTCATATTCATACACCAAACATGTATTTAATATTTATACACTAAACATGTATTTAATATTTATACACTAAACATGTATTTCATATTCATACACCAAACATGTATTTAATATTTATATACTAAACATGTATTTCATATTTTTTATACCAAACATGTATCTAATATTCATACACTAAACATGTATTTGATATTCATACACTAAACATGTATTTAATATTTATACACTAAACATGTATTTAATATTTATATCCTAAACATGTATTTAATATTCATACACTAAATATGTATTTAATATTTATATACTAAACATGTATTTAATATTTATACACTAAACATGTATTTAATATTTATACACTAAACATGTATTTAATATTCATACACTAAACATGTATTTGATATTCATACACTAAACATTAATTTAATATTTATACACTAAACATGTATTTAATATTCATACACTAAACATGTATTTAATATTTTTTATACTAAACATGTATCTAATATTCATACACTAAACATGTATTTGATATTCATACACTAAACATGTATTTAATATTTATACACTAAACATGTATTTCATATTTATACACTAAACATTAATTTAATATTCATACACTAAACATGTATTTAATATTCATACACTAAACGTGTATTTAATATTTTTTATACTAAACATGTATCTAATATTTATACACTAAACATGTATTTCATATTTATACACTAAACATTAATTTAATATTCATACACTAAAAATGTATTTAATATTCATACACTAAACGTGTATTTAATATTTTTTATACTAAACATGTATCTAATATTTATACACTAAACATGTATTTACTAGTCATACACTAAACTTGTATTTAATATTTACACACTAAACATGTTTAAATACATGTTTAGTGTGTAAATATTAAATACATGTTTAGTGTATAAATATTAAATACATGTTTAGTATATAAATATTAAATACATGTTTAGTATATGAATATTAAATACATGTTTAGTATAAAATTATTAAATACATGTTTAGTGTTTCCACGTTAATCAATTCATGGTAAAAACGTAATGAGTGATCCATCGAGCTGGATTTGAACCAGTGCCCTAAAGAACTCAGCATAAGCTAATACAGCTTTCCACTTTATCAACTGAGCTATCGAAAGGAGTAGCTGTTACTGCACACGCAGATGTCGATGCATCAGTGTTGTCGGGTCTCCCACTAATTATCATTCAGAATAATCAGGAATTGAGATATTGCACAGGCAGCCCATGCATACTGTGCCCTCTGGGCAACAGTAGCAATGAAATGCCCAGTCACCTGGGAATCTGGCCGCATAGTCGTTATAGCTGCTCAACCAACCTTTTTAAGTTACGGTTGGGTAGTTAACATGGGCGCCTATTGCATCGAACCTTGATAGCTGTTCAGCAAAACATTTTAAGTTACAGTTTTAACAAGTACCAATCGTTGAAACCGTGAGTCAGGATGGTGTGTGGAAAAGTTTAATGCCCGTGTCAGTCTCCCTGATGATAAAATTGTGAAAGCAAACTTTTTGATGAATGCTCTATTAAAATGTGACATTCGATATTCGTTTTACCACCGACCTGTGATTTTGATATGCTGCCCAGACAGTGAAGTAGACCGTCAATGTTCTATTGATAGCAAAACCCTTGGACTCTGAATGTTGTAACATGTTGAAAACTGTGAAAAGAGTAATCGCTGCAAAGAAGGCTTTGTAGAAGCAAGAATTTTGGAAAATCCTGGACTTTCCAAAATGGTGTAATAGGTTAAAAAATGTGGAACCATTGTTTTGTTGTACCTTTATTTGTAATTATTTTCCTTTTTTATTAAACATTTAAAAGTAAATGAGGCAATTCCTGAAGGAATTGTGTACGAATGCTCCAATGCTGTAGACTGACACAGGCATTTTGCTTTTACACACACCATTCTGACCCACGGTTTCAACATTTGGTACTTCTTAAAACCGTAACTTAAAAGGGTTGGCTAAACAGCTACCAAGGTACGAGGCAATTGGCACCCATGTTAACTACCCAACCGTTACTTAAAAAGGTTGGTTGAACAGCTATAAGCACTACGCAGCCAGTCTGTGGTCGGGCAGACCTTCGCTGCTGTCGCCCGGGCTCCTTGTGTTTTCTTTCTACTTACTAAATATATCATTTCTGTTCCAAACAGCATCACTGATGTAAACGGCAACATTTGATGATCATTTGAAAAATTAAAAATCCTGCGGTATAGGCATCTTTGGCAGGAGGTGTCTTCTGCCAAGGCATTTACTCTCCTGAAGGAATAAATAAAGTAGTATCTAATCTAAATTTATTGATGTCTTGGACAATTTTTCAATCGGTGGAGAATTGTTGAAGTAATAACATGTTGAAATGACAAATGGTAATACGGAATTTCGGGAAAACAGAATTTTTCAACTTCCTATGCAGAAGAAAGCTTCGACGGTGGAACAGTTAAAACGCGTTGAAAAATGTGGAAGGTGTAGTCGCCAGAAAAAGGGTGGAAATAGGGCTTCGGAAAAGCAGGAATTCTGGAAAATCCTCAACTTTTTTTGACAAGGAAAAGGGGAAGTTTGAATTTCCAGAATGGTGCAATGAGTCGAAGGTGGAATGGTTTGAATAGGTTAAAACTTCGAAATGTTGTAATGTTGTTTCTTTTTTTGTCGTTATTTTATTTGTTATTTTTTATTAAACATTAAAAACTAGATGAGGCAATTCCTGAAGGAATTGCGTGTGATTGCTCCAATGCTGATGATGAACCGAAATCCTGAAATTATTTTAGCATTGTTGAAAACAAGCACACAATTCCTGAAGAGTCTGAAAATTTTTTAGTTGGAACAGTTGGAATCAGACGGAATAAATGGAACTTTGAAGGATGTCCCATTGATTTCAATAGGAATTTCCCCAAAACTTAGTCCATGAGTACTGTGCCTATTAGCAACATTAGCAATGACCTGCTAGTCCTTATACTTGTTCAACCAACCCTTTTAAGTTACGGTTTGGTAGTTAACATGGACTACGATTGAAACCGTGATTCAGGATGGTGTGTGGAAAAGTTAAATTCCTGTGTCAAATGTCCAGACCACAAACAACAAGATTAAATAAATGTCTGTTGAAAAGTAATACTGAATTTGTCATTTGACTGGGGGCTCTGTTTGATTGATTTGTCAAAAAGTCTTTGACAGTAAAGAAGACTGCCTATGTCCAGTGTAGATTAAAGTCTTGACATTACCTGACCTGTGTGATTGTTAGTGATGGGTTGATGAGGCGTTGCACAGCCTTTTGACACATTTATAAACTGTATTGATCCTGTGTCACTAAATACTGACATCTGCTGGACATTAAAATTCCCTACAGGAAATCTATGGACCAACTCAACTGACACTGATTTTATGACCTAGTATATCCAATAATATAAACCAAGTCATTGAATTTCATTTAGGATTATTTCATATCCTCATTTAAATAATACCATATTTTTTTAAATACTTTTTAGATACAGTCAATAAATAATGTGAACATGTATCATAACATGGAAATCTAAGAGAACGTGTTGTGAATGAGGATAGTTGTGGACTGGGAATTTTTTTTTTTTTTTTACACATGCGCTCTGATTACGCACTATTGATTGATTGATTGAAACTTTTATTAGTAGATTGCACAGTTCAGTAAATATTCTGTACAATTGACCACTAAATGGTAACACCCCAATAAGTTTTTCAACTTAAGTTTATGGATACCTTAACTGAAACTAAATCAATCAGCACAGCTGACCAAGCTGACCAACAGGTGTTATTATGTTGTACATTCCAACAGGTGTTATTATGTTGTACATTCCAACAGGTGTTATTATGTTGTACATTCCAACAGGTGTTATTATGTTGTACATTCCAACAGGTGTTATTATGTTGTACATTCCAACAGGTGTTATTATGTTGTACATTCCAACAGGTGTTATTATGTTGTACATTCCAACAGGTGTTATTATGTTGTACATTCCAACAGGTGTTATTATGTTGTACATTCCAACAGGTGTTATTATGTTGTACATTCCAACAGGTGTTATTATGTTGTACATTCCAACAGGTGTTATTATGTTGTACATTCCAACAGGTGTTATTATGTTGTACATTCCAACAGGTGTTATTATGTTGTACATTCCAACAGGTGTTATTATGTTGTGCATTCCAACAGGTGTTATTATGTTGTGCATTCCAACAGGTGTTATTATGTTGTACATTCCAACAGGTGTTATTATGTTGTACATTCCAACAGGTGTTATTATGTTGTACATTCCAACAGGTGTTATTATGTTGTACATTCCAACAGGTGTTATTATGTTGTACATTCCAACAGGTGTTATTATGTTGTACATTCCAACAGGTGTTATTATGTTGTACATTCCAACAGGTGTTATTATGTTGTACATTCCAACAGGTGTTATTATGTTGTACATTCCAACAGGTGTTATTATGTTGTACATTCCAACAGGTGTTATTATGTTGTACATTCCAACAGGTGTTATTATGTTGTGCATTCCAACAGGTGTTATTATGTTGTGCATTCCAACAGGTGTTATTATGTTGTGCATTCCAACAGGTGTTATTATGTTGTACATTCCAACAGGTGTTATTATGTTGTACATTCCAACAGGTGTTATTATGTTGTACATTCCAACAGGTGTTATTATGTTGTACATTCCAACAGGTGTTATTATGTTGTACATTCCAACAGGTGTTATTATGTTGTACATTCCAACAGGTGTTATTATGTTGTACATTCCAACAGGTGTTATTATGTTGTACATGGCTTACACACCTCCTCTTTCTGCTGTAAACATTGTGAATGATCCACTTGACACTCCCGTGGGGAAACTTTGCTTTGATCAAAAAAATAACAGAAAAATCCGCAGCTTATTCCAAAATGATTGTGTGTCTGTCTCCTATGTCATTTCCTTATGGAATAATGTTGTAAATGACATCTGTTGGACCAAAACGTGGTCCCTTCCTAACAGGTATTTACTTAGCAACAAAGTCAAAGAGATATCATTTAAAATCATCCATCGCTATTACCCTGTAAAGACTGTGATGGTTAGATACAAAAAGGACATTGATGTCACCTGCACCTTTTGTAACATGCACCCAGAGACTGTTAACCACTTGTTTTATACTTGTGAAAACACTCCATCACTATGGCAGGCATCTGTCGCTTCATCCTGGACAATATTTATGACAAATTTGTGCTTTACTTTAAAGATGTGATTTTTGGTTTTACACTGTATGAACAAAAAATTGAAAAGGAATTCTACCTTTGCAAGCTCATTATTTTATTGGCTAAGTTTTATATTCATAAATGTAAGTTTCTTAATACCCGTCCTATCTTTTGTGCCTTTAAAAAAGATCTGGAACTTTACATTAAAACGCTCTCTACCTCTAACAACAAAAAAGCTGTGAAAACGATGATGCTGTGTTCCACATTTAAGTTGTTTGATGAATCTGAATAAGCCTACGGCTTTGCATTTTGTTTATTATTTATATATATATGTTTTTATTCTTTTTTTTAATTATTTTGAACTTACAACCCCCTGGCGCTGTTTTGTACTGTTTTCATAATGTTTTATAATGTTGTATATTGTTGTTTGTCTTACTGTTTGTAATTGTTGACATTTATAAATAAACCTTTCAAAAGAACAACTAAGTGTTGGCTTTCTTCTTCTTCCTTGTTTTAGTTGAAGGTAGGCGCACTGACAACCTTCAAATGTTACGCCACCTACTGTTTCCCCGCTTCTTCTTCTTCTGACGTTAACTGATGGCAAATAACGCGTCATGTCCGCCGCCGTCTGATAGAAAGCATACATTTTCAAATCATTTGAAAATGATGTCCTAGCCAAAAAGGGCTATTTTCAGATGGACATATAAGGAGAAAATGAACTTGATGTAAATCCTGAGATCGCGAGATTTGGCACGGCACTCCATGAATCTGTCCAATCAGATTGGCTTTTCCTGAAAAACACGCATGCGCATTAAGTGGGCGGATGTAATGATTTCGATGGGAAGAAATAATATTCAGCATCGAAGGAATAACAACTGAAAGTAAGTAATACCATTTATTGTTTCTCTTTTGGTATTTATATGACTTTAACACACACCAGTTATTTGTTTTAAACTACTGGAACGTCACGCAGTTACGGAAATAGAGCTATAAATGCCGCAAGCACCTTGCTAGAAGTTGTGATAGTTACCTCCACCGAGGTAAGTATAATAACAAGAAGTGAAATAACAATGAGAGAAATAAATGTTCAGAGAACATTTGAAGTGGAACAATATACATTACTGAACACATAATATAGAGTTTTACATTTACAAGAAGTTCCAGCTATATTCCAGCAACCTTTGTCTGTATTTATCTTCCACCCAACTCTCTCCTTTGAGGCACACATTAAAAGCGTTACTAAAACGGCCTTCTTTCATCTCCGTAATATCGCTCAAATTCGCTCCATTTTGTCCACTAAAGACGCCGAGATCATTATCCATGCGTTTGTTACGTCTCGTCTCGATTACTGTAACCTATTATTTTGGGGTCTCCCCATGTCTAGCATTAAAAGATTACAGTTGGTACAAAATGCGGCTGCTAGACTTTTGACAAGAACAAGAAAGTTTGATCACATTACGCCTGTACTGTATATACCTTTATATACATATATACATACATATATACTGTATATACCTTTATATACATATATACATACATATATACTGTATATACCTTTATATACATATATACATACATATATACTGTATATACCTTTATATACATATATACATACATATATACTGTATATACCTTTATATACATATATACATACATATATACTGTATATACCTTTATATACATAAATACATACATATATACTGTATATACCTTTATATACATATATACATACATATATACTGTATATACCTTTATATACATATATACATACATATATACCTATACTGTATATACCTTTATATACATATATACATACATATATACCTATACTGGCTCACCTGCACTGGCTTCCTGTGCACTTAAGATGTGACTTTAAGGTTTTACTACTTACGTATAAAATACTACACGGTCTAGCTCCATCCTATCTTGCCGATTGTATTGTACCATATGTCCCGGCAAGAAATCTGCGTTCAAAGGACTCCGGCTTATTAGTGATCCCCAAAGCCCAAAAAAAGTCTGCGGGCTGTAGAGCTTTTTCATTTCGGGCTCCAGTACTCTGGAATGCCCTTCCGGTAACAGTTGGAGATGCCACCTCAGTAGAAGCATTTAAGTCTCACCTTAAAACTCATCTGTATACTCTAGCCTTTAAATAGACCTCCTTTTTAGACCAGTTGATCTGCCGCTTCTTTTCTTTCTCCTATGTCCCCCCCTCCCTTGTGGAGGGGGTCCGGTCCAATGACCATGGATGAAGTACTGGCTGTCCAGAGTCGAGACCCAGGATGGACCGCTCGTCGGGACCCAGGATGGACCGCTCGCCTGTATTGGTTGGGGACATCTCTACGCTGCTGATCCGCCTCCGCTTGAGATGGTTTCCGCCTCCGCTTGAGATGGTTTCCTGTGGACGGGACTCTCGCTGCTGTCTTGGATCCGCTTGAACTGAACTCTCGCGGCTGTGTTGGAGCCACTATGGATTGAACTTTCACAGTATCATGTTAGACCCGCTCCACATCCATTGCTTTCGGTCCCCTAGAGGGGGGGGGGGGTTGCCCACATCTGAGGTCCTCTCCAAGGTTTCTCATAGTCAGCATTGTCACTAGCGTCCCACTGGATGTGAATTCTCCCTGCCCACTGGGTGTGAGTTTTCCTTGCCCTTTTGTGGGTTCTTCCGAGGATGTTGTAGTCGTAATGATTTGTACAGTCCTTTGAGACATTTGTGATTTGGGGCTATATAAAGAAACATTGATTGATTGATTGATTTATATAGTATTGGAGTGTCGAAATGACAAAAGGAAAAGCTGGAAAAGGATGAAGAAGAACTGGTAAAGAAGTGGAATCAAATAAAAGATCAAGAAGGACTGTAAAGTTGCTGAGTAGACTGGTATAGTGGTGGTGCATTAAACTGGCAGCAGATATAATATGTGATACTTTCTTTTTCTTCCTGCAGTCATCCCGTCCTGCAGCATGCACCTATGTGAATGTGGAGAATGACCAGCAATGTCCAAGTAAGTTATATGTATATGCCTGTTCTTTCTTGAAGTCAATTAGTTCTGATTGAGATTTACAGATAAAAAGCTGTCCACAGTTTGTCAGGAACAAACATGAAAATATTGCTTTCTTTGACCCTGATTACATTAGCACATATGAAGAATGAAACTTCAAATAGGAGTTATCTCAGCATGTGTAATTCATGTTTTTGGAACCTTTCACCTCCAAGTTAAAGCTGGTAGGTAACATCAGGTCATGACTAAGGATGTAACAATATCAACATTTCACGGTATGATATCGTCATAGTGTTAAAGCCAGGGTAAGATATTGTTACAAAAATGTCAAAGTGTGTTAAATGACGTGGGAGGAATGTTTAGGATAAACACACTTACTGTAATTGAACACAAACATCATTTTCATATGTTGTAATCATATTTATCATTAAAAACAGGTATTTTAGGTGCAAAGGAATGGTGCAGAATTTCAAGTAACACACAAAAACCAACATTTTCAAATAAGTGTCTTTAAACTGACATAAACAGTAAACATCCAGTGTAACTAATGTAGAACAATAATGTTTCTTTTGCCAAGAAACTATACTGTGTGTCCGGTATGTTTTTTTTTCAATACAACTTGGTATTATTGTGGGTTTGATGACCTTTTTAGCACATTCAACAATACTGCCATTATAATGCAAACAGTGATCATTTTGGTCACAGTAACGGTGATATGACATTTTGATATTGTTACATCACTGCTGTTTAGTTGAGTGTTTTTAAACTTTGAACTTCCTAAGAAACTGCCCTTTGCAGTCCAAATTGTATTAGTTTGTAGAATACTGATTCTTAAGAGTTAACTAATAATTTGACTTTTAATCATGTAAATACCTCACAAATGCATATTGTCCCTTGCTGACATCTTGGTTTCACATGAACGATATTTTCCAAATAACGGTTCTAACATATAACTCATTCTAATATATTACTCCTATTCCCTAACTTATTGTAGACATTGTGGTGTGTAGTGTCAGCAAATGTCTTATTTTGTGCATGTCCACATTTCCTCTGGTGAGCTGCAAGGGCTCTGGGTCGATTTGGAAATGGTCTGGATGAACGTGGCATGCTTTACCTTGCAGTATGCAGACTTTGTTTAAGGTTCAACTAACACGACAGTTATAGGCACAGAAATATTTCACAGCAACAATTCCTCGGCTAACCTAAGCACAAACGTTCCCATCACTCCTGCACACTTCCACTTTTTCGCCCTTCTATAATGTCCCGTTTGAACCTTGTTTTCCCACACGGCGGGTTTTCATGGGAGAACCAGTTTACTTCTCAGATGAGCCCACTTAATATTGTCAGAAAAAAACACAGCGACTGGTGTTCTCGTTTGATAGCGTCACACATCACGGCATTATTGTGACAATTTTGAAATCAAAATAAGGTTATATTTACAATAATGTTGCATCCCTCGTCAAGATCCTTTCTCATAGGTTTGGTTTGCTGTTGTGTATTTACTAATGATTGGCATTAGCATCCACAACTTTCTTTTTATAGTGTGTGTTGTATTGTGATGAGTTACATTTAACACTGTGGATGATGTGTTACCACAAACACAGAAGATACGTAAACATGAACTACAATGCGCTCAAGATGTGGGGAAAAAGGAAATGCATTCCATTAGCTGGATTTGTATAATGTGTTCAATTTATGTCAACTTCCTTCTTGTTTTGTCTGTTTTTTTTTTCAATGATTTGAATCTTTAGAGTTTTTTGGTTCCTCTTCTTTGTGTCAGGGGGTAGCAGCAGGGTAACACTGCATGAGGCGGTGCCCCCTGAAGGAGCCCAAAACACTGCTCTTCAAATGGAACACATCCAACCTTCAGGTGACCGTGCAGGATGTACCACTCTGGAACATCAAGCCTCTCCCCACCTGCCAGGTACACCCACCGTCTTCTGTGGCTGAATAATGTTTTGCTGTGAATTTTGTCTCAAAGCAAATCCTGCTCAAATGTGACAAACTTTGGAGTGTAAGAATGTGAGCGATATGCTGAGATGTTATACGTTTTGCCTTGTGACAAAATGTTATCAAAAACCTTTAGTGATTTGTATTCTATTTTACTTTCAGCACATGAAAATATTTCTACTTCTGACCATCGAAGAGAATGGAAAACCATTTTCCAGATCAGCCCTCATACATCCTCCTGATGGCCTAACAACTGAATGACATGTCGATGCTGAGTATGATCCATTTCAATCATTTGAGGAAGCTCTCCCTGATATAGGGGATTGGATGTACAATGACGGACATACGTTTAATGAAGGATTTGAAGATGGTTTGAGTGAGGAGTGTGCAGAAGAGTCCAATTTCAAGGACACAACAGACAAACCAATACATGACAATGCATCAGAAACCATGGCAGAGTGCCTTCTGATCAGCATGGGTTATGTAAACTGTCCTAAAGTCACAGGTAAGGCCCTAAGCCATATGCTCAAAATGTTCAAGTTGCTTTATCCCGATAGTCTGAACACAGACTGCTTAAACAGTGTGCAGAAGTTCCAAAACTTTTTTTTATCCCACTCTGCATCATCGCCTACTATATTACATAAATCCTCCAAGAATTGTTTTGGGCCAATAGAAAGTAAACAAATAAAATGCCTGCTTTGTGGTACCAGTGTGTCAGAAGAAAGATTCTCATCCTTTTTTTAAAGTATGTACAGATTGATTTCTTGTTTACCACAGCACATTCATGTGCCAAATGGGCCCTCGTTGGTGAATATAAACATGCAGGTTTTTCTTTGCTGCAAGATAGTGTAACATATGAGACATGCAGTCATGTTATTCCCCTATTGGAAACCTCTGCAGTACAGTAGTATTCTTGGATGACATATTGGGTAAAGTTGTTTTCCTTGACTTCACATCTATGCCTGGCATAGGGATTGCAGTTCATTTCCCCAACACACTTGAAAAGTTTGAAATAATGAAGAACTGAACTGGCCTAAGAAGCCACAAATCAAATCTTTAATCATTGTTATAAATGCTCTGAAAATACACACTGATGTGATGTTGCCGTGGATTCTGTAAATATGTACTGTATATGGAGTATCATTGTTGATGATGTTTTTGCATTGTGTGTAATATTTCAGTGGCAAATATATTACATTTACTTGTTTAATAAAGCCACTGTCCTTTTTAATGAATACATAGGCCTACTATGCTACTGTATTTTAATATTAGTCCTTATGATGGTGGTTGGAGAGCCAAATATCTTCTGAAGTGGTACTTTGTTAAAAGAGTTTGAGAACCACTGCTCTAGAAAGTTCACAAATGTTAAAAGCTCTTAAAAAGTGTCTTGTGATCATATCAGTATTGTTTGGGTTCAGTTTTAAATCTCACAATTGTAGTCACTGAGTTACTGTACATGACGTGTGGATAAGAAATCAACAAATTAAGTCCAACTTTATTTAAATAAACCATTTAGATTACAGACCATATATCCATATTGTCTGAATTCATTATTTTCTCCCAATGTTGGCATGAGATCAACTGGAATATGATTGAGGTATAACTAAATTGAGCCCATTAAAATGCATTTTTTTAGAAAACGGGTATATCTAACAACTCAAATAGTGAGCAGTGAGAGACAAAACCAAGTATATCTCTCACTGAGACATCATTGAGACATATTGAAACCAATACTCATCAATTGTCTTTTTGCCGAAATAGAAAAGAGACATCTGAGAACTCAAACAGTGAGTAGTGAGAAACAAAACCAGGTGTTTCTCTCACTGAGTCATAATTGAGATATATTGGAGACCAGCTCATTCATCTCTCATTTTGGTCTTAGTTGAAATGGGGAAAAGAGATAACTATTAGACAACTATGAGATCTCTCATAGTGCTCACTGTGAGCCTTATTTCTCAGGAGATACATTTGAGAAGAATGAGAAAACTACTTTGGTCTCCATTAGTGCTCTTTTATGTCTAGGAGATAGATATAAGACATACATGAGATCTCATCTTCAATTTTGCTTTGCTATGGGAAACAAGAGTTTGATGAGCATTCCTCAACTTTTTCGGTCTTTTTTGACACTCGTGCCAGCTTTTTTAAAGCATGTTGCAGGCATCAAATTCCAAAATGAGCTAATATTTGCAAAAAAAAAAGTTTCTCAGATCCAACATCAAATATCTTGTCTTTGCAGTCTATTCAATTGAATATAAGTTAAAAAGGATTTACAAATCATTGTATTCTGTTTTTATTTACCATTTACACAACGTGCTACTTCACTGGTTTGGGGTTTTGTACATGTTGACAGTACATTGCAGTGTTATTTTGTTACAGCCGTGCCCACTGTGTGAAGTACTTTTGCAAGACTCCTAGCAATAATATTACACTTCACCAAAGAGCCTGCTGTAAAAGAAATGACCATTGAATGAAGATACATACTCAGGTCACCGTGATCTGAAAAGGAGAGTGAAGAATGTTTTTGTATTCCCCAGATTCTAATCATCTTGGATGAATAAACAAGCAATTCCTAATTTCACTTGGAAATGTGTTTACTATAAAAGTGTAGCACTGTTTCCACACAAAATACCTTCTGTTTTTGAAAAGATGCCCATGTGTGTCTTCCAGGTTGAACATTCCACCCTTTGTGCCTGCCCGGACTGTGCTGGAAGGCCTCGAGTCAGAGGATGCGTGTGAAGACAAGAAAGCTGTAAAAAAGGAGATCCATAGCAAAAAGGTCAAATAAGTACAAACAAGTATTTTACCTCGATTATTAACAGTTTATTTTGCCCAAAAATGTTAAGGGAGCCAAAAAGGACAAAATGGAAGAGGAGAATACAGACCTGCTCAGACTTTGCCACACAGTACCGCTGGAGGTGGTGAACTTAGGTAAGAATCCATGTTTCAAGGTTGATCGGGGTGGGGGGAAGACAACGACACAAAGGTGCTCCTCTTATTTAGACTTTTTGTTTATGGAGGTGGGAAAGGTTACGATCCAGAGAAGAAAGACTACTCAGGTTTTGAGGCCTGGTTGCAGTGTTACTATGTGGATGGAATGAAGTCTGTACGCGACCACAATGGCAGGACTATGTGGTTCAAAGTATGCAAACACATTTTCATACGTAACAACTATATTTGTAGCATGTATTGACTAATAGAAAATGGTGTCATTTCAGGGCGATCCAGGTCCTATGGCTCCTAAAGGTAAACGCCAGAAAAAATAGTTGAGATACCATTACACATAAGAGAAAGCTTAGTGTGTCTTTATCTTTTCTCACACACCAGAATCAAAGTCTCCAAAGGCCAAAAAGAGAAAAGATACAGATGCAGACCATGATTACCCCCGCAAGAAAAAGGTATATTCAGTAGGTAATCACCACCAGCACATAGAAATCTAACCCCATTGTGGCTGTACTTCAGGTGTCCAGGAAACACAACTCTGACAGCACAGTGAAGAAAAAAGCAGTCAAAAAGCCCACAAAAGCAGCAAAGGAAGAAGAAAATGGACCTCAAGAAGAAGCCACACCCAGAAGAAGATCAGCAAACACACCTCAGCAAGAACCGAATCCACGTCAGGCAGGAGGAAAAAGAACAATACAGAGCCAGCTGCAGGTCTGATTCTAATAATACTCCCATTTTCTGAAAATATTAAGAGCCTGATCTTTGAGGATCCAATTCCCACACACTTATCTGTGTGCGCAAACTATAAAATTGCATGTACTGTTGGTGGACGTGTTGTATGTGATCTACTTTGTGCAATTGATAGCAGCAAAAGTGGCACAGATCACCCTATTTTTGTGTACTAGAAGCATTATGTGCCCTTGGAAACACTTCTTTCCCTCTACATTCATGTTATTATGCTCTCCACACTGGAGGGGGGCTTATATTAGATTATGGCACATATCGATCATCTAACACCTTTTCTGCAATATAGAATCACAGTATGTATACTATTTGCAGCAGGAATGATCAAACTGCATATTGCAAGACATTTTTTTTAGGAGTTATACTAAATACAAAAAAAAAAACGCAACGCTTTTGTTCTTGTTCCCAATTTAAATGAACTCAAAGATCGAAAACTTTGACTATAAACACAAAATACCTGTTCCTCTCAAATATTGTTCACAAATCTGTATACATTTGTTAATGAGCATTTTTTCTTTGCCAAGATAATCCATCCCACCTGACAGGTGTGCCTTGAGCTGTCCAAAATAAAAGGCCACTGTGAAATGTGCAGTTTTATCACACAACACAATGCTTCAGATGTCGCAAGTTTTGAGGGAGCGTGCAGTAGGCATGCTGACTGCAGCAATGTCCACCAGAGCTGTTGCCCGTCAATTAAATGTTTATTTCTCCGCCATAAGAATAGAATAGAATAGAAAGTACTTTATTGATCCCTGGGGGAAATTCAGCACCACAGTTCGCTCACAATAAACAATGATAATAATAAATAATATAATATATATGAATAATATAAATATATTCTACATTTAAGTGCAGTCAAGGAACATATGCATTATACAGTCGGATGGCTGTCGGTGTGAAGGACCTCCTGTGTCGTTCCGTGTTGCATTTTGGGAGTCTGAGCCTTCCACTGAATGTGCTCATTCTCTCTGCAAGGTCCGAGTGTAGTGGGTGGGAGGTGTTGTCCATAATGGCTAGGAGTTTTGCTAGACTTCTCTCTGACACCACCGCCAGAGAGTCCAGCTCCACTCCCATCTTGTTACTGGCCTTCTCTACCAACTTGTCCAGTCTGTATGTGTCCCTCACTCTCAGCCCACTGCCCCAGCAGGCCACGGTGTACAAGAGGGCGCCTGCCACCAGCGACTCGTAGAACATCTTCAACATCTTTGTACAGACGTTGAAGGATCCTAGCCTCCAAAGGAAATATAGATTCGGCTCTGTCCCTTCTTGTAGAGGGCCTCAGCGTGTTTTGACCCATTCAGCTTGTTGTCCATGTGTACTCCGAGGTATTTATAATCCTCTACCATGTACACATCCACCCCTTTGATGGAAACAGGGGTCGCCAGAGTACTCCTCCTCCTTCCCAGGTCCACAACCAGCTCCTTGGTCTCCGTAACATTGAGCTGGAGGTGGTTCTTTCCACACCATGTGACAAAGTCCTCCACCAGTGTCCTGTATTCCTCGTCATCACCTTCCTCAATACACCCCACTATCGCAGAGTCATCAGAAAACTTCTGAAGGTGGCAGGACTCTGACTGATAGTGGAAATGGGTGGTGTAAATGGTGTAGAGGAAGGGGGAAGAGTACTGTAGCCTCCGGGGCCCCGGTGTTGCTGACCAGCCTGTCAGACACACAGTCCTGCAGTGGCATATACTGTGGTCTGTCAGTCAGGTAATCTACAACCCAGGACACCAAGGTGGCCTCCACCTGCATCTTCTCCAACTTCCCACCCAGTAGCCCAGGCCGTTTAGTATAAGCCGCCTCCAAAGGTGTTTCAGAGAATTTGGCAATACATCCAACTGGCCTCACAGCCGCAGACCATATTGATTGGCTGAGACCTGCCACCCGGACAGCTGCTACAACAATTGGTTTGCTTAACCATAGCATTTCTGCACAAACTGTAAGAAACTAACATGAATTGATTAACGTGGACCCCGACTTAAACAAGTTGAAAAACGTATTGGGGTGTTACCAATTAGTGGTCAATTGTACGGAATATGTACTGAACTGTGCAATCTACTAATAAAAGTATCAATCAATCAATCTGTCTCAAGAAAGCTCATCTGCATGCTCGTGGTCCTCATCGGGGTCTCGACCTAACTGCAGTTTGTCTTCTTAACCAACTTGAGTGGGCAAATGCTCACACTCAATGGCGTCTGGCACAATACAGAGGTTTTGGTATGTTATTATTGACAGCGAAACCACGTGCATTTTATTGATGGCATTTTCCATGCGCAGAGATACCGTCACGAGACCCTGAGCCCCATTGTTGTACTAATCACCCGAGGCCATCACCTTTATAAATAACATTTACTAACTCATGTTGCAAGGATCTGGAAGCTAAAAACATCCCAGTTCTTGCATGACCAGCATACTCACCGGACATGTCACCCAGTAAGTAATTTTTGAGAGGAATATATATTTTGTGTATGGTAAAAGTTTCAGATCTTTAAGTTCAATTCATGATAAATGGGAGCAAAAACAAAAGTGTTGCGTTTATATATTTGTTCAATACCATATTTTTCGGAGTATAAGTCGCACCTGCCGAAAATGCATAATAAAGAAGGAAAAAAAACATACAAGTCGCACTGGAGTATAAGTCGCATTTTTGGGGGGAAATTTATTTGATAAAACCAGACGGCAAGAATAGACATTTGAAAGGCAATTTAAAATAAATCAAGAATAGTGAAGAACAGGCTGAATAAGTGTAGGTTATATGAGGCATAAATAAGCAACTGCTATGTTAAGCTAACATATTATGGTAAGAGTCATTCAAATAACTAGAACATATAGAACATGTTATACCTTTAACAAACTATCTCTCACTCCTAATCCATAAATCCCATAAAATCTTATACGTCTAGTCTCTTACGTCAATGAGATAAATAATATTGATATTTTACGGTAATGTGTTAATAATTTCACACATAAGTCGCTCCTGAGTATAAGTCGCACCCCCGGCCAAACTATGAAAAAAAAACTGCTACTTATAGTCCGAAAAATACGGTGCATATTTTCTAAATCAAAAAAGGAATACCATTAAAAAACAACATAAATTAATAGACTTTGGTTTAATCGGCCCTTTAAGTTGTCCAGCAGCTATAAAATGATATTGCTGAATATATATCTTCTTCTTTTTATTTCTAACAGTCCAAATATGACATGCACACGTAGAACAAAGGCTTCTCTGTTCAGTTGTCTTTGCAGCATGATGGCCTCCTTTCTCACAGCCCTGTGTGCAACTATGTCAGTTGTCTTTGCAGCGTGATGGCCTCCTTTCTCACAGCCCTGTGTGCAACTATGTCAGTTGTCTTTGCAGCGTGATGGCCTCCTTTCTCACAGCCCTGTGTGCAACTATGTCAGTTGTCTTTGCAGCGTGATGGCCTCCTTTCTCACAGCCCTGTGTGCAACTATGTCAGTTGTCTTTGCAGCGTGATGGCCTCCTTTCTCACAGCCCTGTGTGCAACTATGTCAGTTGTCTTTGCAGCGTGATGGCCTCCTTTCTCACAGCCCTGTGTGCAACTATGTCAGTTGTCTTTGCAGCGTGATGGCCTCCTTTCTCACAGCCCTGTGTGCAACTATGTCAGTTGTCTTTGCAGCGTGATGGCCTCCTTTCTCACAGCCCTGTGTGCAACTATGTCAGTTGTCTTTGCAGCGTGATGGCCTCCTTTCTCACAGCCCTGTGTGCAACTATGTCAGTTGTCTTTGCAGCGTGATGGCCTCCTTTCTCACAGCCCTGTGTGCAACTATGTCAGTTGTCTTTGCAGCGTGATGGCCTCCTTTCTCACAGCCCTGTGTGCAACTATGTCAGTTGTCTTTGCAGCGTGATGGCCTCCTTTCTCACAGCCCTGTGTGCAACTATGTCAGTTGTCTTTGCAGCGTGATGGCCTCCTTTCTCACAGCCCTGTGTGCAACTATGTCAGTTGTCTTTGCAGCGTGATGGCCTCCTTTCTCACAGCCCTGTGTGCAACTATGTCAGTTGTCTTTGCAGCGTGATGGCCTCCTTTCTCACAGCCCTGTGTGCAACTATGTCAGTTGTCTTTGCAGCGTGATGGCCTTCTTTCTCACAGCCCTGTGTGCAACTATGTCAGTTGTCTTTGCAGCGTGATGGCCTCCTTTCTCACAGCCCTGTGTGCAACTATGTCAGTTGTCTTTGCAGCGTGATGGCCTCCTTTCTCACAGCCCTGTGTGCAACTATGTCAGTTGTCTTTGCAGCGTGATGGCCTCCTTTCTCACAGCCCTGTGTGCAACTATGTCAGTTGTCTTTGCAGCGTGATGGCCTCCTTTCTCACAGCCCTGTGTGCAACTATGTCAGTTGTCTTTGCAGCGTGATGGCCTCCTTTCTCACAGCCCTGTGTGCAACTATGTCAGTTGTCTTTGCAGCGTGATGGCCTCCTTTCTCACAGCCCTGTGTGCAACTATGCCAGTTTGCACGCAGATTTCAGACTTTTTAAGAGGCACGATACTGCCTGCAGGACACTTTCAGCATTGATAAATCTCACTGTTCATGTTGAGTGATTTGTATTTGCATTTTCTCCTCCCAGTATTGTGGGCATTCTGATAATCAACATATATTCTGCATACATCATTAAGACAAATATGTTAAATGGAGGGAATAAGCGATAGAAAATGGATGGATGGGATGGATTGCACTCCTTATTTTGCTCATTAATCGACAAATATTTAGATCAGCTTTGCGTGTGCTAACAAGTTTGCATGTGTTTTGATACACATAAACCTTTTGTAGATTATACTGTAAGTGTGGTAAACTTACTTTTTGTTGCAGGCTTCAAGACACGTAGCGGGAGACTGACAAGACAGAATGTCAAGTAAAGGACATCTATTGGAAAATACTGTTTTTATTCCATGATACATATTTTTAATAAACATTCCACACGTTTATTCTTGGCATACTTTTCAATCACAATTCACAATACAGTAAATTATTTGATTTAATGTGAAGTTAATTATATTTATATAGCGCTTTTCTCTTGTGACTCGAAGCGCTTTACATTGTGTAGCCCGATATCTAAGTTACATTTTGAAACCAGTGTGGGTGGCACTGGGAGCAGGTGGGTAAAGTGTCTTGCCCGAGGACACAACAGCAGTGACTAGGTTGGCAGAAGCGGGGATCGAACCTGGAACCCTCAGGTTGCTGGCACGGCCACTCTACCAACCGAGCAGAAATGATGGCTACCGAGCTCTACTCTTTCCTCTCTCCCTCTTGAGTACAGGTAAAAAAACCTTCTTTATGGTGACGGCCACCTATGTCACGTGACACATGCTTCTGTTCCTTGTGTACACATCCACAAACACCACGTGACATACACACATGATCTGGCTCCTACAATGACTAACATGGCTCATTTGCATAATACACTAAAAACTACTTGGGTCTCTGAGGCAGACGATGAGAGTCCTGTAAAATGTATACATACAGTGGGGCAAAAAAGTATTTAGTCAGCAAGTTCTCCCACTTCAAATGATGACAGAGGTCTGTCATTTTCATCATAGGTACACTTCAACTGTGAGAGACGGAATGTGGAAAAAAAATCCAGGAATTCACATTGTAGGAATTTTAAATAATTTATTTGTAAATTACGGTAGAAAATAAGTATTTGTTCAACCATTCAAAGCTCTCACTGATGGAAGGAGGTTTTGGCTCCAAATCTCACGATACATGGCCCCATTCATTCTTTCCTTAACACGGATCAATCGTCCTGTCCCCTTAGCAGAAAAACAGCCCCAAAGCATGATGTTTTCACCCCCATGCTTCACAGTAGGTATGGTGTTCTTGGGATGCAACTTAGTATTCTCCAAATACGACGAGTTGAGTTTATAACAAAATGGATACATGGATGATACAGCAGAGGATTGGGAGAATGTCATGTGGTCAGATGAAACCAAGATAGAACTTTTTGGTACACCAACAACAGGTATGTCACACCTGAGAGACATGGCACACACCAACAACAGGTATGTCAGACCTGAGAGACGTGGCACACACCAACAACAGGTATGTCACACCTGAGAGACATGGCACACACCAACAACAGGTATGTCAGACCTGAGAGACATGGCACACACCAACAACAGGTATGTCACACCTGAGAGACGTGGCACACACCAACAACAGGTATGTCACACCTGAGAGACATGGCACACACCAACTACTCAACAACAGGTATGTAACATTGGTATATTGATCCAGATCAGGAAGTAGTAGAACCCAAAATGCTCAATGGTAAAGGCTGCTGCCTCTCACACGGTACTACTGGGTTCAAATCCACAAGATCTTGTTTTTTGTTTCATCTCTATCATTGTTAAATGATTGCATTTGTATATTAGTGAAAATCCTGTCTTGATGGAACCCAGGATACCTCAATGGTCAACACTGTGATCTTCAAATATGGGGGTACTGGGTTTGAATCCCAATTGGTTTGATATGTAACTTCAGTTCAAAATTGAGCTCCACCTCAATCGTAGTTTACTGGGACAGATGTCACGATTCCATTAATGAATGAGCCAGACTACACTTCCAACAAGACTCAGGATAGCTCAATGGTTAAGACTGCTGCCTCTCATGCAGAACTACTGGGTTCAAATCCATTGTTAGGAGGCGTTAGTTTATTATTTTGCCTTGATCATAGTTCACTGAGAACATTTGTATATGAGCGAGAACCAAACTTTGTTGGGACCCAGGATAGCTCAATGGTCAACACTGTGGGCTCCTAATACAGGAGTAGTGAGTTCAAATCCCATACATGGAGTCAGTAATTTGGCAGTATGGCGTCAAGACGACATACATTGTGGGCTGCTTCTTCTCCCCCACACAGAGTAATGTTATGTGCTACTTCTTTCACTAACATATAGTTGAAAAATTAAGTCAACACTAAAGCTAATAATAATCCAAAATAAAATGTCAAATAGTCAATGATGACACCTCAGGGGTTACCTGTGTGTGTGTGTGTGTGTGAGAATGAGTGCGTGTGTTTGTGTGTGTGTAGGAGTGTGTGCGAGTGAGTGTAACTCCTGAGGTGGGTGGGAATAGGATAAATAAAGAGCGTTGACCAATGAGCTCTCCTGGGTACAAATAAAATAAAATTGGTTAATTGTAATTGGATAAAAAAAAAAGTAAATTAAATTATTATTTTAACATTACATGGGAGAAATGACACAGTTACAATATTTGTCAACTTGCAGCCTCCAGCTGATCTTTTAAATTACACATCGACCCAAGCAGGAGTCGAACCCCACACTCTTCAACCTGAGTCAACAGTCTTAACCACTGGGCTATCCTGGGTCTTGATGACACAATTTTTTTTCATACACAAATGTAATCGAGGACTGTGGCCCAGTAAAGTTTGATGAGGTAGAACAAAAGACACACAACCTGAGTGAGATTTGAACCCAGTACTTTTCATTCCAAGTCAGATGTCTTAACCCCTGGTCTATCCTGGGTCTTGTGAAGAGAAGATTGTGTTCTATACACAAGTGTAATCGAGGACTCCTGGCTCAGTAAAGTATGACAAGCTTAAACAAAATTTTGTCAACATGAGTGGGATTCGAACCAAGTACCTGTCATTCAGAGTCAGCAGTCTTAACCACTGGGCTATCCTGGGTCTTGATGAGATATTTTTTTTTCATACACAAATGTAATCGAGGACTGATGGCCCAGTAAAGTTTGATGATGTAGAACAAAATACAGTTAACCTGAGTGGGACTTGAGCCCAGTACTTTTCATTCCGAGTCAGATGTCTTAACCCCTGGTCTATCCTGGGTCTTGTGAAGAGAAGATTGTGTTCTATACACAAATGTAATCGAGGACTCCTGGCTCAGTAAAGTATGACAAGCTTAAACAAAATTTTGTCAACATGAGTGGGATTTGAACCCAGTACCTGTCATTCAGAGTCAGCAGTCTTAACCACTGAGCTATCCTGGGTCTTGATGAGATATTTTTTTTTTCATACACAAATGTAATCGAGGACTGATGGCCCAGTAAAGTTTGATGAGGTAGAACAAAATACAGCCAACCTGAGTGTGACTTGAACCCAGTACTTTTCATTCCGAGTCAGATGTCTTAACCCCTGGTCTATCCTGGGTCTTGTGAAGTGAAGATTGTGTTCTATACACAAATGTAATCGAGGACTCCTGGCTCAGTAAAGTATGACAAGCTTAAACTAAATTTTGTCAACTTGAGTGGGATTCGAACCCAGTACCTGTCATTCAGAGTCAGCAGTCTTAACCACCGAGCTATCCCTGGTCCTGTGAAGAATGGATTTCTTTCCATACACAAATGTTATCTACGACCCCTGACTCACTGGGGTAAGATGAGGTGGAAAAAATACTGCTGACCGGAGTGGGGTTTGAACTGTGTACAGTTTGTTCTCATGCAACAGTCTTAACCACCGGGCTACTTTCAGTCTTGTAAAGGTAGGATTTTAGTCCATACACAAATGTAATCGATGACTCCCGGCCTTCGTAAAGTATGATGAGGTAAAAAAAAAATACTATCAACCAGAGTGAGGTTTGAACTCAGCACTTTTCATTCAAAGTCAGCAGACTCAACCCCTAGTCTACCCTGGGTCTTGTGACAATAAGATTGTGTTCCATACATAAATGTAATCGAGGACTCCTGGCTCTGTAAAGTATAATGAGGTTGGGAATGGGTGAAAAAAAAAGAAGATTAAAATAAAATATACTAAAATAAAAATGGTCTAAACCTGGGCCCTGGAGAAGGGGTCCAGACTGAGGCCAAGGGAAAAAACAACAACAACTCATAGCCATAGTACACATCCCTCTCACATGTGTGTAAGAGGTAAACATCAAAGAAGACAAAGGACATGAAAGACATTAAAGCAGCGGATACAAGCAGACACTTCTACATCCAGCTATGAATAACAACTAAAAGAAACATAGACACTGTGGTGGTCTCTGCGCTGTTCCACGCCATCGTCCACTGGGGTGGAGGGAGCGTGGCCAGAAACAGGAGCAGACCCAACAAAGCAACCAAGAGAACTGACTCCACTCTAAGCCGCCAACCAACTCTCGGCCAGTGTCCAGTCCGCATGGATGAGCGAGGATACGTCCAAGGAGACTGAGGTGTACGACACCTGCTCACCCAGCCAAGACACCGCCAAGCCTCTCCGTCCCAGCGCTCAGAGCTTGCTCCGCAGACCTGTCCCTTCATCCGCATCTCCTCCAGTCCCTCCAAAGCGACTCCGGTGTGGCAGACACCCAGCAGCTGGTCTCCATGGTCAAAAGGCTCCCGGGAGGAAGATCCAGAAGTCCACAAAAAGCACCACAGAGGTCACGAAAGTGCCACCCCTTGTCACACAGTCCCAAAGGGTCCCGGACCAAAAGGCAAAAAAATATAATAAGACATGAAAACAAGAGGGAAACACAAAATGATGACACAAGAGCACGGAGCTCCTGCCAACAGCAGCCACTACAGCAGCGCCATCTTGGGGGAAAAAAAAAAAAAAAATCAATTAGAGCTGGATTTGAACCCAGTGCGCTTAATTCCAAGTGAGAAGTCTTAACCACTGGACTGTCCTGGGTCTTGTGAAGCTATGATTGTGTTCCATACACAAATGTAATTGAGGACTCCTGGCTCAGTAAAGTATGATGAGTTTGAACAAAATGATGTCAACTAGATTGGCATTCGAAACCAGTACCTCTCATTCAGAGTCCGCAGTCTTAACCACTGAGCTATCCTTGGTCTTGTAAAGAATAGATTTCTTTCCATACACAAATGTTATCTATGCAGTGATTTCCCCCCCAGAAAATGTGTTAGTCGTCACCATCACATCTCCATCTCATCTTTGCCTGGGGGGGGGGGGGCAATAGACCACAGACTGTGGTGAAGTAGGCCGGCTACGTCGCATGAAGAAACTTTGAATTTTGGGTTGTGTTTTCCGCTCCATATATACGATATATATCTCAATAGATTTTAGGTTCAAAGAACTATGAAGTTGTTGCAGGTATGACCACATGGTGGCGATAGTTTCAAAGAACTATGAAGTTGTTGCAGGTATGACCACATGGTGGCGATAGTTTCAAAGAACTATGAAATTGATGCAGGTATGACCACATGGTGGTGATAGTTTCAAAGAACTATGAAGTTGTTGCAGGTATGACCACATGGTGGCGATAGTTTCAAAGAACTATGAAATTGATGCAGGTATGACCACATGGTGGCGATAGTTTCAAAGAACTATGAAGTTGTTGCAGGTATGACCACATGGTGGCGATAGAGTGCAGTGGGCGAACTGCAGATGGGAACTACTTCAACATGAGAGGAATAAACATCAAACATGTTGTGGACTCAATTGATGACTTGTTTATTGCTGCAGACAAGCTGGCAGGTATGACAACAACAGGTATGTCACACCTGAGAGACATGGCACACACCAACAACAGGTATGTCACACCTGAGAGACATGGCACACACCAACAACAGGTATGTCACACCTGAGAGACATGGCACACACCAACAACAGGTATGTCACACCTGAGAGACATGGTACACACCAACAACAGGTATGTCACACCTGAGAGACATGGCACACACCAACAACAGGTATGTCACACCTGAGAGACATGGCACACACCAACAACAGGTATGTCACACCTGAGAGACATGGCACACACCAACAACAGGTATGTCACACTTGAGAGACATGGCACAAACCAACAACAGGTATGTCACACCTGAGAGACATGGCACACACCAACTACTCAACAACAGGTATGTAACATTGGTATATTGATCCAGATCATGAAGTAGTAGAACCCAAAATGCTCAATGGTTAAGGCTGCTGCCTCTCACACGGTACTACTGGGTTCAAATCCACAAGATGGGAGGTCTTGTTTTTTGTTTCATCTCTATCATTGTTAAATGATTGCATTTGTATATGAGTGAAAATCATGTCTTGATGGAACCCAGGATACCTCAATGGTCAACACTGTGAGCTTCAAATATGGGGGTACTGGGTTTGAATCCCAATTGGTTTGATATGTAACTTCAGTTCAAAATTGAGCTCCACCTCAATCGTAGTTTACTGGGACAGATGTCACGATTCCATTAATGAATGAGCCAGACTACACGTCCAACAAGACTCAGGATAGCTCAATGGTTAACACTGCTGCCTCTCATGCAGAACTACTGGGTTCAAATCCATTTGTAGGAAGAGCTAGTTTTTTGTTTTGCCTTGATCATAGTTCACTGATTACATTTGTATATGAGTGAAAAACAATACTTAGTGGGACCTGTGATAGCTCAATGGTTAACACTGCTGCCTCACACGCAGTACTACTGGGTTCAAATCCACATCCGGAAGTTCTTGTTCTTTGTTTTGCCTTGATCATAGTTCACTGATAACATTTGTATATGAGCGAGAACTAATCTTTGTTGGGACCCAGGATAGCTCAATGGTCAACACTGTGGGCTCCTAATACAGGGGTAGTGAGTTCAAATCCCATACATGGAGTCAGTAATTTGGCAGTATGGCGTCAAGACGACATACATTGTGGGCTGCTTCTTCTCCCCCACACAGACTAATGTTATGTGCTACTTCTTTGACTAACATATAGTTGAAAAATTAAGTCAACACTAAAGCTAATAATAATCCAAAATAAAATGTCAAATAGTCAATGATGACACCTCAGGGGTTACCTGTGTGTGTGTGTGTGTGTGTGTGTGTGTATGAGAATGAGTGCGCGTGTGTGTGTGTGTGCGAGTGAGTGTAACTCCTGAGGTGGGTGGGAATAGGATAAATAAAGAGCGTTGACCAATGAGCTCTCCTGGGTACAAATAAAATAAAATAGGTTAATTGTAATTGGATAAAAGTAAATTAAATTATTATTTTAACATTACATGAGAGAAATGACACAGTTACAATATTTGTCAACTTGCAGCCTCCAGCTGATCTTTTAAATTTCACATCGACCCAAGCAGGAGTCGAACCCCACACTCTTCAACCTGAGTCAACAGTCTTAACCACTGGGCTATCCTGGGTCTAGATGAGACAATTTTTTTTCGTACACAAATGTAATCGAGGACTGTGGCCCAGTAAAGTTTGATGAGGTAGAACAAAATACACTCAACCTGAGTGGGATTTGAACCCAGTACTTTTCATTCCGAGTCAGATGTCTTAACCCCTGGTCTATCCTGGGTCTTGTGAAGATAAGATTGTGTTCTATACACAAATGTAATCGAGGACTCCTGGCTCAGTAAAGTATGACAAGCTTAAACAAAATTTTGTCAACATGAGTGGGATTCGAACCCAGTACCTGTCATTCAGAGTCAGCAGTCTTAACCACTGGGCTATCCTGGGTCTTGATGCGATATATTTTTTCATACACAAATGTAATCGAGGACTGATGGCCCAGTAAAGTTTGATGAGGTAGAACAAAATACACTCAACCTGAGTGGGATTTGAACCCAGTACTTTTCATTCCGAGTCAGATGTCTTAACCCCTGGTCTATCCTGGGTCTTGTGAAGAGAAGATTGTGTTCTATACACAAATGTAATCGAGGACTCCTGGCTCAGTAAAGTATGACAAGCTTAAACAAAATTTTGTCCACATGAGTGGGATTCGAACCCAGTACCTGTCATTCAGAGTCAGCAGTCTTAACCACTGGGCTATCCTGCGTCTTGATGAGATGTTTTTTTTTCATACACAAATCTAATCGAGGACTGATGGCCCAGTAAAGTTTGATGAAGTAGAACAAAATACAGTCAACCTGAGTGGGATTTGAACCCAGTACTTTTCATTCCGAGTCAGATGTCGTAACCCCTGGTCTATTCTGGGTCTTGTGAAGAGAAGATTGTGTTCTATACACAAATGTAATCGAGGACTCCTGGCTCAGTAAAGTATGACAAGCTTAAACAAAATTTTGTCAACATGAGTGGGATTCGAACCCAGTACCTGTCATTCAGAGTCAGCAGTCTTAACCACTGGGCTATCCTGGGTCTAGATGAGACAATTTTTTTTCGTACACAAATGTAATCGAGGACTGTGGCCCAGTAAAGTTTGATGAGGTAGAACAAAATACACTCAACCTGAGTGGGATTTGAACCCAGTACTTTTCATTCCGAGTCAGATGTCTTAACCCCTGGTCTATCCTGGGTCTTGTGAAGATAAGATTGTGTTCTATACACAAATGTAATCGAGGACTCCTGGCTCAGTAAAGTATGACAAGCTTAAACAAAATTTTGTCAACATGAGTGGGATTCGAACCCAGTACCTGTCATTCAGAGTCAGCAGTCTTAACCACTGGGCTATCCTGGGTCTTGATGCGATATATTTTTTCATACACAAATGTAATCGAGGACTGATGGCCCAGTAAAGTTTGATGAGGTAGAACAAAATACACTCAACCTGAGTGGGATTTGAACCCAGTACTTTTCATTCCGAGTCAGATGTCTTAACCCCTGGTCTATCCTGGGTCTTGTGAAGAGAAGATTGTGTTCTATACACAAATGTAATCGAGGACTCCTGGCTCAGTAAAGTATGACAAGCTTAAACAAAATTTTGTCCACATGAGTGGGATTCGAACCCAGTACCTGTCATTCAGAGTCAGCAGTCTTAACCACTGGGCTATCCTGCGTCTTGATGAGATGTTTTTTTTTCATACACAAATCTAATCGAGGACTGATGGCCCAGTAAAGTTTGATGAAGTAGAACAAAATACAGTCAACCTGAGTGGGATTTGAACCCAGTACTTTTCATTCCGAGTCAGATGTCGTAACCCCTGGTCTATTCTGGGTCTTGTGAAGAGAAGATTGTGTTCTATACACAAATGTAATCGAGGACTCCTGGCTCAGTAAAGTATGACAAGCTTAAACTCAATTTTGTCAACATGAGTGGGATTCGAACCCAGTACCTGTCTTAAGCACTGAGCTATCCCTGGTCCTGTGAAGAGAGGATTTCTTTCCATACACAAATGTTATCTACGACCCCTGACTCACTGGAGTAAGATGAGGTGGAAAAAATACTGCTGACCGGAGTGGGGTTTGAACGCTGTACAGTTTATTCTCATGCAACAATCTTAACCACTGGGCTACTTTCAGTCTTGTAAAGCACGGATTTTAGTCCATACACAAATGTAATCGATGACTCCCGGCCTTAGTAAAGTATGATGAGGTACATGATGTGTGATACACATCATGTATCACACATCATGTATCACACATCATGTATCACACATCATGTATCACACGTCATGTATCAAACATCATGTATCACACATCATGTATCACACATCATGTATCACACATCATGTATCACACGTCATGTATCAAACATCATATATCACACATCATGTATCACACATCATGTATCACACGTCATGTATCACACATCATGTATCACACATCTTGTATCACACATCATGTATCACACATCATGTATCACACATCATGTGTCACACATCATGTATCACACATCATGTATCACACATCATGTATCACATTTCATGTATCACACATCATGTATCACACATCATGTATCACACATCATGTATCACACATCATGTATCACACGTCATGTATCACAAATCATGTATCACACGTCATGTATCACACATCATCTATCACACATCATGTATCACACGTCATGTATCACACATGTATCACACGTCATGTATCACACATCATATATCACACATCATGTATCACACATCATGTATCACACGTCATGTATCAAACATCATGTATCACACATCACGTATCACACATCATGTAAAACACGTCATGTATCACACATCATGTATCACACATCATGTATCACACATCATGTATCACACGTCATGTATCACACATCATGTATCACACGTCATGTATCACACATCATGTATCACACGTCATGTATCACACATCATGTATCACACATCATGTATCACACGTCATGTATCACACATCATGTATCACACGTCATGTATCACACATCATGTATCACACGTCATGTATCACACATCATGTATCACACGTCATGTATCACACATCATGTATCACACATCATGTGTCACACATCATATATCACACATCATGTATCACACATCATGTACCAAACATCATGTATCACACATCATGTATCACACATCATATATCACACATCATGTATCACACATCATGTATCAAACATCCTGTATCACACATCATGTATCAAACATCATGTATCACACGTCATGTATCACACATCATGTATCACACATCATGTATCACACATCATGTATCACACATCATATATCACACATCATGTATCACACATCATGTATCAAACATCATGTATCACACATCATGTATCAAACATCATGTATCACACGTCATGTATCACACATCATGTATCACACATCATGTATCACACATCATGTGTCACACATCATGTATCACACATCATGTATCACACATCATGTATCACACATCATATATCACACATCATGTATCACACATCATGTATCAAACATCATGTGTCACACATCATGTATCACACATCATATATCACACATCATGTATCACACATCATGTGTCACACATCATGTATCACACATCATGTATCACACATCATGTGTCACACATCATGTATCACACATCATGTATCACACATCATGTATCACACATTATGTATCACACATCATATATCACACATCATGTATCACACATCATGTATCACACATCATGTATAAAACATCATGTATCACACATCATGTATCAAACATCATGTATCACACGTCATGTATCACACATCATGTATCACACATCATGTGTCACACATCATGTATCACACATCATGTATCAAACATCATGTATCACACGTCATGTATCACACATCATGTATCACACATCATGTATCAAACATCATGTATCACACGTCATGTATCACACATCATGTATCACACATCATGTATCAAACATCATGTATCACACGTCATGTATCACACATCATGTATCACACATCATGTGTCACACATCATGTATCACACATCATGTATCAAACATCATGTATCACACATCATGTATCACACATCATGTATCACACATCATGTATCAAACATCATGTATCACACATCATGTATCACACATCATGTATCACACATCATGTGTCACACATCATGTATCACACATCATGTATCACACATCATGTATCACACATCATGTATCACACATCATGTATCAAACATCATGTATCACACATAATGTATCACACATCATGTATCACACATCATGTATCAAACATCATGTATCACACATCATATATCACACATCATGTATCACACATCATGTATCACACATCATGTATCACACATCATATATCACACATCATGTATCACACATCATGTATCACACATCATATATCACACATTATGTATCACACATCATGTATCACACATCATGTATCACACATCATGTATCACACATCATATATCACACATCATGCATCACACATCATGTATCGCACATCATGTATCACACATCATGCATCACACATCATGTATCACACATCATGTATCACACATCATATATCACACATCATGTATCACACATCATGTATCACACATCATGTATCACACATTATGTATCACACATCATGTATCACACATCATGTATCACACATCATGTATCACACATCATATATCGAACGTCATGTATCAAACATCATGTATCACACATCATGTATCACACATCATGTATCACACGTCATGTATCACACGTCATGTATCACACATCATGTATCACACATCATATATCACACATCATATACAACACATCATGTATCACACATCATGTATCACACATCATGTATCACACATCATGTATCAAACATCATGTATCACACATCATGTATCACACATCATTTATCACACATCATATATCACACATCATGTATCACACATCATGTATCACACGTCATGTATCAAATATCATGTATCACACATCATGTATCACACGTCATGTATCACACATCATGTATCACACATCACGTATCACACATCATGTATCACACGTCATGTATCACACATCATGTATCACATATCATGTATCACACATCATGTATCACACATCATGTATCACACATCATGTATCACACATCATGTATCACATGTCATGTATCACACATCATGTATCACACGTCATGTATCACACATCATATATCAAACATCATGTGTACCACATCATATATCACACATCATGTATCACACATCATGTATCACACATCATGTATCACACATCATGTATCACACATCATGTATCACACGTCATGTATCAAACATCATGTATAACACATCATGTATCACACATCATGTATCACACGTCATGTATCACACATCATGTATCACACATCATGTATCACACATCATGTATCACACGTCATGTATCACACATCATGTATCACACATCATATATCACACATCATATATCACACATCATGTATCACACGTCATGTATCACACATCATGTATCACACGTCATGTATCACACATCATGTATCACACATCATGTATCACACATCATGTATCAAACATCATGTATCACACATCATGTATCACACATCATGTATCACACGTCATGTATCACACATCATATATCACACATCATGTATCACACATCATATATCACACATCATGTATCACACATCATGTATCAAACATCATGCATCACACATCATGTGTCAAACATCATGTATCACACATCATGTATGACACATCATGTATCACAAATCATGTATCACACATCATGTATCACACATCATGTATCACACATCATTTATCACACATCATGTATCACACATCATGTATCACACATCACGTATCACAGATCATGTATCACACATCATGTATCACACATCATGTGTCACACATCATGTATCACACATCATGTATGACACATCATGTATCACACATCATGTATCACACATCATGTATCAAACATCATGTATCACACGTCATGTATCACACATCATGTATCACACATCATGTATCACACATCATGTATCACACATCATGTATCAAACATCATGTATCACACGTCATGTATCACACATCATGTATCAAACATCATGTATCACACATCATGTATCACACATCATGTATCACACATCATGTATCAAACATCATGTATCACACATCATGTATCACACATCATGTATCACACATCATATATCACACATCATGTATCACACATGATGTATCACACATCATGTATCACACATCATGTATCACACATCATGTATCACACATCATGTGTCACACATCATGTATCACACATCATGTATCACACATCATGTACCAAACATCATGTATCACACATCATGTATCACACATCATGTATCACACATCATATATCACACATCATGTATCACACATGATGTATCACACATCATGTATCACACATCATGTATCACACATCATGTGTCACACATCATGTATCACACATCATGTATCACACATCATGTATCACACATCATGTATCACACATCATGTATCAAACATCATGTATCACACATCATGTATCATACATCATGTATCACACATCATGTATCACACGTCATGTATCACACATCATGTATCACACATCATGTATCACACATCATATATCACACATCATGTATCACACATCATGTATCACACATCATGTATCACACATCATGTATCACACATCATATATCACACATCATGTATCACACATCATGTATCACACATCATATATCACACATTATGTATCACACATCATGTATCACACATCATTTATCACACATCATGTATCACACATCATGTATCACACATCACGTATCACAGATCATGTATCACACATCATGTATCACACATCATGTGTCACACATCATGTATCACACATCATGTATGACACATCATGTATCACACATCATGTATCACATTTCATGTATCAAACATCATGTATCACACATCATGTATCACACATCATATATCACACATCATGTATCACACATCATGTATCAAACATCATGTATCACACATCATGTATCAAACATCATGTATCACACGTCATGTATCACACATCATGTATCACACATCATGTGTCACACATCATGTATCACACATCATGTATCACACATCATGTATCACACATCATGTATCAAACATCATGTATCACACATCATGTGTCACACATCATGTATCACACATCATGTATCACACATCATGTATCACACATCATGTATCACACATCATGTATCGCACATCATGTATCACACATCATATATCACACATCATGTATCACACATCATGTATCACATATCATGTATCAAACATCATGTATCACACATCATGTATCACACATCATGTATCACACATCATGTATCACACATCATGTATCAAACATCATGTATCACACGTCATGTATCACACATCATGTATCACACATCATGTATCAAACATCATGTATCACACATCATGTATCAAACATCATGTATCACACATCATGTATCAAACATCATGTATCACACATCATGTATCAAACATCATGTATCACACGTCATGTATCACACATCATGTATCACACATCATGTATCACACATCATATATCACACATCATGTATCACACATGATGTATCACACATCATGTATCACACATCATGTATCACTTATCATGTATCACACATCATGTGTCACACATCATGTATCACACATCATGTATCACACATCATGTATCACACATCATGTATCACACATCATGTGTCACACATCATGTATCACACATCATGTATCACACATCATGTATCAAACATCATGTATCACACATCATGTATCACACATCATGTATCACACATCATGTATCACACATCATGTACCAAACATCATGTATCACACATCATGTATCACACATCATGTATCACACATGATGTATCACACATCATGTATCACACATCATGTATCACACATCATGTATCACACATCATGTGTCACACATCATGTATCACACATCATGTATCACACATCATGTATCACACATCATGTATCACACATCATGTATCAAACATCATGTATCACACATCATGTATCACACATCATGTATCACACATCATGTATCACACGTCATGTATCACACATCATGTATCACACATCATGTATCACACATCATGTATCACACATCATGTATCACACATCATGTATCACACATCATGTATCACACATCATATATCACACATCATGTATCACACATCATGTATCACACATCATATATCACACATTATGTATCACACATCATGTATCACACATCATGTATCACACATCATGTATCACACATCATGTATCACACATCATGTATCACACATCATGCATCACACATCATGTATCACACATCATGTATCACACATCATGTATCACACATCATGCATCACACATCATGTATCACACATCTTGTATCACACATCATATATCACACATCATGTATCACACATCATTTTTTCACACATCATGTATCACACTTCATGTATCACACATCATGTATCACACATCATGTATCACACATCATGTATCACACATCATGTGTCACACATCATGTATCACACATCATGTATCACACATCATGTATCAAACATCATGTATCACACATCATGTATCACACATCATGTATCACACATCATGTATCACACATCATGTATCACACATCATGTATCAAACATCATGTATCACACATCATGTATCACACATCATGTATCACACATCATGTATCACACATCATGTGTCACACATCATGTATCACACATCATGTATCACACATCATGTATCAAACATCATGTATCACACATCATGTATCACACATCATGTATCACACATCATGTATCACACATCATGTATCAAACATCATGTATCACACATCATGTATCACACATCATGTATCACACATCATGTGTCACACATCATGTATCACACATCATGTATCACACATCATGTATCACACATCATGTATCACACATCATGTATCAAACATCATGTATCACACATCATGTATCACACATCATGTATCACACGTCATGTATCACACATCATGTATCAAACATCATGCATCACACATCATGTGTCAAACATCATGTATCACACATCATGTATGACACATCATGTATCACACGTCATGTATCACACATCATGTATCACACATCATGTATCACACATAATTTATCACACATCATGTATCACACATCATGTATCACACATCATGTATCACACGTCATGTATCACACATCATGTATCACACATCATGTATCACACATCATTTATCACACATCATGTATCACACATCATGTATCACACATCACGTATCACAGATCATGTATCACACATCATGTATCACACATCATGTGTCACACATCATGTATCACACATCATGTATGACACATCATGTATCACACATCATGTATCAAACATCATGTATCACACATCATGTATCACACATCATATATCACACATCATGTATCACACATCATGTATCAAACATCCTGTATCACACATCATGTATCAAACATCATGTATCACACGTCATGTATCACACATCATGTATCACACATCATATATCACACATCATGTATCACACATCATGTATCAAACATCCTGTATCACACATCATGTATCAAACATCATGTATCACACGTCATGTATCACACATCATGTATCACACATCATATATCACACATCATGTATCACACATCATGTATCAAACATCATGTATCACACATCATGTATCAAACATCATGTATCACACGTCATGTATCACACATCATGTATCACACATCATGTGTCACACATCATGTATCACACATCATGTATCACACATCATGTATCACACATCATATATCACACATCATGTATCACACATCATGTATCAAACATCATGTATCACACATCATGTGTCACACATCATGTATCACACATCATGTATCACACATCATGTATCACACATCATGTATCACACATCATATATCACACATCATGTATCACACATCATGTATCACACATCATGTATCAAACATCATGTATCACACATCATGTATCAAACATCATGTATCACACGTCATGTATCACACATCATGTATCACACATCATGTATCACACATCATGTATCACACATCATGTATCAAACATCATGTATCACACGTCATGTATCACACATCATGTATCACACATCATGTATCACACGTCATGTATCACACATCATGTATCACACATCATGTATCAAACATCATGTATCACACATCATGTATCAAACATCATGTATCACACATCATGTATCACACGTCATGTATCACACATCATGTATCAAACATCATGTATCACACGTCATGTATCACACATCATGTATCACACATCATGTATCACACATCATGTATCACACATCATGTATCACACATCATATATCACACATCATGTATCACACATCATGTATCACACATCATGTATCAAACATCATGTATCACACATCATGTATCAAACATCATGTATCACACGTCATGTATCACACATCATGTATCACACATCATGTATCACACATCATGTATCACACATCATGTATCAAACATCATGTATCACACGTCATGTATCACACATCATGTATCACACATCATGTATCACACGTCATGTATCACACATCATGTATCACACATCATGTATCAAACATCATGTATCACACATCATGTATCAAACATCATGTATCACACATCATGTATCACACGTCATGTATCACACATCATGTATCAAACATCATGTATCACACGTCATGTATCACACATCATGTATCACACATCATGTATCACACATCATGTATCACACATCATGTATCACACATCATGTGTCACACATCATGTATCACACATCATGTATCACACATCATGTATCAAACATCATGTATCACACATCATGTATCACACATCATGTATCACACATCATGTATCACACATCATGTATCAAACATCATGTATCACACATCATGTATCACACATCATGTATCACACATCATGTATCACACATCATGTATCACACATCATGTATCACACATCATGTATCAAACATCATGTATCACACATCATGTATCACACATCATGTATCACACATCATGTATCACACATCATGTATCACACATCATGTATCACACATCATGTATCACACATCATATATCAGACATTATGTATCACACATCATGTATCAAACATCATGTATCACACATCATGTATCAAACATCATGTATCACACATCATGTATCACACGTCATGTATCACACATCATGTATCAAACATCATGTATCACACGTCATGTATCACACATCATGTATCACACGTCATGTATCACACATCATGTATCACACATCATGTATCACACATCATGTATCACACATCATGTATCACACATCATGTATCAGAAATCATGTATCACACATCATGTATCACACATCATGTATCACACATCATGTATCACACATCATGTATCACACATGATGTATCACACATCATGTATCACACATCATGTATCACACATGATGTATCACACATCATGTATCACACATCATGTGTCACACATCATGTATCACACATCATGTATCACACATCATGTATCACACATCATGCATCACACATCATGTATCAAACATCATGTATCACACATCATGTATCACACATCATGTATCACACATCATGTATCACACATCATGTATCACACATGATGTATCACACATCATGTATCACACATCATGTGTCACACATCATGTATCACACATCATGTATCACACATCATGTATCACACATCATGTATCAAACATCATGTATCACACATCACGTATCACACATCATGTATCACACGTCATGTATCACACATCATGTATCACACATCATATATCACACATCATGTATCACACATCATGTATCACACGTCATGTATCAAACATCATGTATCACACATCACGTATCACACATCATGTATCACACGTCATGTATCACACATCATGTATGACACATCATGTATCACAAATCATGTATCACACATCATGTATCACACATCACGTATCACACATCACGTATCACACATCATGTATCACACATCATGTGTCACACATCATGTATCACACATCATGTATGACACATCATGTATCACAAATCATGTATCACACATCATGTATCACACATCATGTGTCACACATCATGTATCACACATCATAAATCACACATCATATATCACACATCATTTATCACACATCATGTATCACACATCATGTGTCACGCATCATATATCACACATCATGTATCACACATCATGTATCAAACATCATGTATCACACATCATGTATCACACGTCATGTATCAAACATCATGTATCACACATCATGTATCACACATCATGTATCACACATCATATATCACACATCATATATCACAAATCATTTATCACACATCATGTATCACACATCATGTGTCACGCATCATATATCACACATCATGTATCACACATCATGTATCAAACATCATGTATCACACATCACGTATCACACATCATGTATCACACATCATGTGTCACACATCATATATCACACATCATGTATCACACATCATGTATCAAACATCATGTATCACACATCATGTATAAACATCATGTATCACACATCATGTATCACACATCATGTATCAAACATCATGTATCACACATCACGTATCACACATCATGTATCACACATCATGTGTCACACATCATGTATCACACATCATGTATCACACATCATGTATCACACATCATATATCACACATCATGTATCACACATCATGTATCACACATCATGTGTCACACATCATATATCACACATCATGTATCACACATCATGTATGACACATCATGTGTCACACATCATATATCACACATCATGTATCACACATCATTTATCACACATCATGTATCACACGTCATGTATCACACATCATATATCACACATCATGTATCACACATCATGTATCACACATCAAGTGTCACACATCATATATCACACATCATGTATCACACATCATGTATCAAACATCATGTATCACACATCATATATCACACATCATGTATCACACATCATTTATCACACATCATGTATCAAACATCATGTGTCACACATCATATATCTCACGTCATGTATCACACATCATGTGTCACACATCATGTATCACACATCATATATCACACATCATGTTTCACACATCATGTATCACACATCATGTATCACACGTCATGTATCACACATCATGTATCACACGTCATGTATCACACATCATGTATCACACATCATGTATCACACGTCATGTATCACACATCATGTATCACACATCATGTATCACACATCATGTATCACTCATCATATATCACACATCATATATCACACATCATGTATCACACATCATATATCACATATTATGTATCACACATCATGTATCACACATCATGTATCACACATCATGTATCACACATCATATATCACACATCATGCATCACACATCATGTATCACACATCATGTATCACACGTTATGTATCAAACATCATGTATCACACATCACGTATCACACATCATGTATCACACGTCATGTATTACACATCATGTGTCACACATCATGTATCACACATCATGTATCACACATCATGTATCAAACATCATGTATCACACATCATGTATCACACATCATGTATCACACGTCATGTATCAGACATCATATATCACACATCATGTATCACACATCATATATCACACATCATGTATCACACATCATGTATCAAACATCATGCATCACACATCATGTGTCAAACATCATGTATCACACATCATGTATCACACATCATGTATCACACGTCATGTATCACACATCATGTATCACACGTCATGTATCACACATCATATATCACACATCATGTATCACACATCATTTATCACACATCATGTATCACACATCATGTGTCACACATCATGTATCACACATCATGTATCACACATCATATATCACACATCATGTATCACAAATCATGTATCAAACATCATGTATCACACATCATGTGTCACACATCATGTATCACACATCATGTATCAAACATCATGTATCACACATCATGTATCACACATCATGTATCAAACATCATGTATCACACATCATGTATCACACATCATGTATCAAACATCATGTATCACACGTCATGTATCACACATCATGTATCACACATCATGTATCACACATCATATATCACACATCATGTATCACACATCATGTATCAAACATCATGTATCACACATCATGTGTCACACATCATGTATCACACATCATGTATCACACATCATGTATCACACATCATGTATCACACGTCATGTATCACACATCATCTATCACACATCATGTATCACACATCATGTATCACACGTCTTGTATCACAAATCATGTATCACACGTCATGTATCACACATCATGTATCAAAAATCATGTATCACACATCATATATCACACGTCATGTATCACACATCATGTATCGAAAATCATGTATCACACATCATATATCACACGTCATGTATCACACATCATGTATCACACATCATGTATCACACATCATGTGTCACACATCATGTGTCACACATCATGTATCACACATCATGTATCACACATCATGTATCACACATCATGTATCACACATCATGTGTCACACATCATGTATCACACATCATGTATCACACATCATTTATCACACATCATGTATCACACATCATGCATCACACATCATGTATCACTCATCATGTATCACACATCATGTATCACACATCATGTATCACACGTCATGTATCACACATCATGTATCACACATCATGTATCACACATCATGTATCACACATCATGTATCACACGTCATGTATCACACATCATGTATCACACATCATGTATCACACATCTTGTATCACACATCATGTATCACACGTCATGTATCACACATCATGTATCACACATCATGTATCACACATCATGTATCACACGTCATGTATCACACATCATGTATCACACATCATGTATCAAACATCATGTATCACACATCATGTATCACACATCATGTATCACACATCATGTATCAAACATCATGTATCACACATCATGTATCACACATCATGTATCACACATCATGTATCACACATCATGTATCACAAGTCATGTATCACACATCATGTATCACACATCATGTATCACACATCATGTATCACACATCATGTATCACACATCATGTATCACACGTCATGTATCACACATCATGTATCACACATCATGTATCACACATCATGTATCACACATCATGTATCAAACATCATGTATCAAACATCATGTATCACACATCATGTATCACACATCATGTATCACACATCATGTATCACACGTCATGTATCACACATCATGTATCACACGTCATGTATCACACATCATGTATCACACATCATGTATCACACATCATGTATCACACATCATGTATCACACATCATGTATCACACATCATGTATCACACATCATGTATCAAACATCATGTATCACACATCATGTATCACACGTCATGTATCACACATCATGTATCACACGTCATGTATCACACATCATGTATCACACGTCATGTATCACACATCATGTATCACACATCATGTATCACACATCATGTATCACACATCATGTATCACACATCATGTATCACACGTCATGTATCACACGTCATGTATCACACATCATGTATCACACGTCATGTATCACACGTCATGTATCACACATCATGTATCACACATCATGTATCACACATCATGTATCACACGTCATGTATCACACATCATGTATCACACGTCATGTATCACACATCATGTATCACACATCATGTATCACACATCATGTATCACACATCATGTATCACACATCATGTATCACACATCATGTATCACACATCATGTGTCACACGTCATGTATCACACATCATGTATCACACGTCATGTATCACACGTCATGTATCACACATCATGTATCACACATCATGTATCACACATCATGTATCACACATCATGTATCACACATCATGTATCACACATCATGTATCAAACATCATGTATCACACATCATGTATCACACATCATGTATCACACATCATGTATCATACATCATGTATCACAAATCATGTATCACACGTCATGTATCACACATCATGTATCAAACATCATGTATCACACATCATATATCACACATCATGTATCACACATCATTTATCACACATCATGTATCAAACATCATGTGTCACACATCATATATCTCACGTCATGTATCACACATCATGTGTCACACATCATGTATCACACATCATATATCACACATCATGTTTCACACATCATGTATCACACATCATGTATCACACGTCATGTATCACACATCATGTATCACACATCATGTGTCACACATCATGTATCACACATCATGTATCACACATCATGTATCACACATCATATATCACACATCATGTATCACACATCATGTATCAAACATCATGTATCACACATCATGTGTCACACATCATGTATCACACATCATGTATCACACATCATGTATCACACATCATGTATCACACATCATATATCACACATCATGTATCACACATCATGTATCACACATCATGTATCAAACATCATGTATCACACATCATGTATCAAACATCATGTATCACACGTCATGTATCACACATCATGTATCACACATCATGTATCACACATCATGTATCACACATCATGTATCAAACATCATGTATCACACGTCATGTATCACACATCATGTATCACACATCATGTATCACACGTCATGTATCACACATCATGTATCACACATCATGTATCAAACATCATGTATCACACATCATGTATCAAACATCATGTATCACACATCATGTATCACACGTCATGTATCACACATCATGTATCAAACATCATGTATCACACGTCATGTATCACACATCATGTATCACACATCATGTATCACACATCATGTATCACACATCATGTATCACACATCATGTGTCACACATCATGTATCACACATCATGTATCACACATCATGTATCAAACATCATGTATCACACATCATGTATCACACATCATGTATCACACATCATGTATCACACATCATGTATCAAACATCATGTATCACACATCATGTATCACACATCATGTATCACACATCATGTATCACACATCATGTATCACACATCATGTATCACACATCATGTATCAAACATCATGTATCACACATCATGTATCACACATCATGTATCACACATCATGTATCACACATCATGTATCACACATCATGTATCACACATCATGTATCACACATCATGTATCACACATCATGTATCACACATCATATATCAGACATTATGTATCACACATCATGTATCACACATCATGTATCAAACATCATGTATCACACATCATGTATCAAACATCATGTATCACACATCATGTATCACACGTCATGTATCACACATCATGTATCAAACATCATGTATCACACGTCATGTATCACACATCATGTATCACACGTCATGTATCACACATCATGTATCACACATCATGTATCACACATCATGTATCACACATCATGTATCACACATCATGTATCAGAAATCATGTATCACACATCATGTATCACACATCATGTATCACACATCATGTATCACACATCATGTATCACACATGATGTATCACACATCATGTATCACACATCATGTATCACACATGATGTATCACACATCATGTATCACACATCATGTGTCACACATCATGTATCACACATCATGTATCACACATCATGTATCACACATCATGTATCACACATCATGTATCAAACATCATGTATCACACATCATGTATCACACATCATGTATCACACATCATGTATCACACATGATGTATCACACATCATGTATCACACATCATGTGTCACACATCATGTATCACACATCATGTATCACACATCATGTATCACACATCATGTATCAAACATCATGTATCACACATCACGTATCACACATCATGTATCACACGTCATGTATCACACATCATGTATCACACATCATATATCACACATCATGTATCACACATCATGTATCACACGTCATGTATCAAACATCATGTATCACACATCACGTATCACACATCATGTATCACACGTCATGTATCACACATCATGTATGACACATCATGTATCACAAATCATGTATCACACATCATGTATCACACATCACGTATCACACATCATGTATCACACATCATGTGTCACACATCATGTATCACACATCATGTATGACACATCATGTATCACAAATCATGTATCACACATCATGTATCACACATCATGTGTCACACATCATGTATCACACATCATAAATCACACATCATATATCACACATCATTTATCACACATCATGTATCACACATCATGTGTCACGCATCATATATCACACATCATGTATCACACATCATGTATCAAACATCATGTATCACACATCATGTATCACACGTCATGTATCAAACATCATGTATCACACATCATGTATCACACATCATGTATCACACATCATATATCACACATCATATATCACAAATCATTTATCACACATCATGTATCACACATCATGTGTCACGCATCATATATCACACATCATGTATCACACATCATGTATCAAACATCATGTATCACACATCACGTATCACACATCATGTATCACACATCATGTGTCACACATCATATATCACACATCATGTATCACACATCATGTATCAAACATCATGTATCACACATCATGTATAAACATCATGTATCACACATCATGTATCACACATCATGTATCAAACATCATGTATCACACATCACGTATCACACATCATGTATCACACATCATGTGTCACACATCATGTATCACACATCATGTATCACACATCATGTGTCACACATCATATATCACACATCATGTATCACACATCATGTATCACACATCATGTATCACACATCATGTGTCACACATCATATATCACACATCATGTATCACACATCATTTATCACACATCATGTATCACACGTCATGTATCACACATCATATATCACACATCATGTATCACACATCATGTATGACACATCAAGTGTCACACATCATATATCACACATCATGTATCACACATCATGTATCAAACATCATGTATCACACATCATATATCACACATCATGTATCACACATCATTTATCACACATCATGTATCAAACATCATGTGTCACACATCATATATCTCACGTCATGTATCACACATCATGTGTCACACATCATGTATCACACATCATATATCACACATCATGTTTCACACATCATGTATCACACATCATGTATCACACGTCATGTATCACACATCATGTATCACACGTCATGTATCACACATCATGTATCACACATCATGTATCACACGTCATGTATCACACATCATGTATCACACATCATGTATCACACATCATGTATCACTCATCATATATCACACATCATATATCACACATCATGTATCACACATCATATATCACATATTATGTATCACACATCATGTATCACACATCATGTATCACACATCATGTATCACACATCATATATCACACATCATGCATCACACATCATGTATCACACATCATGTATCACACGTTATGTATCAAACATCATGTATCACACATCACGTATCACACATCATGTATCACACGTCATGTATTACACATCATGTATCACACATCATGTATCACACATCATGTATCACACATCATGTATCAAACATCATGTATCACACATCATGTATCACACATCATGTATCACACGTCATGTATCACACATCATATATCACACATCATGTATCACACATCATATATCACACATCATGTATCACACATCATGTATCAAACATCATGCATCACACATCATGTGTCAAACATCATGTATCACACATCATGTATCACACATCATGTATCACACGTCATGTATCACACATCATGTATCACACGTCATGTATCACACATCATATATCACACATCATGTATCACACATCATTTATCACACATCATGTATCACACATCATGTGTCACACATCATGTATCACACATCATGTATCACACATCATATATCACACATCATGTATCACAAATCATGTATCAAACATCATGTATCACACATCATGTGTCACACATCATGTATCACACATCATGTATCAAACATCATGTATCACACATCATGTATCACACATCATGTATCAAACATCATGTATCACACATCATGTATCACACATCATGTATCAAACATCATGTGTCACACGTCATGTATCACACATCATGTATCACACATCATGTATCACACATCATATATCACACATCATGTATCACACATCATGTATCAAACATCATGTATCACACATCATGTGTCACACATCATGTATCACACATCATGTATCACACATCATGTATCACACATCATGTATCACACGTCATGTATCACACATCATCTATCACACATCATGTATCACACATCATGTATCACACGTCATGTATCACACATCATGTATCACACGTCATGTATCACACATCATGTATCAAAAATCATGTATCACACATCATATATCACACGTCATGTATCACACATCATGTATCGAAAATCATGTATCACACATCATATATCACACGTCATGTATCACACATCATGTATCACACATCATGTATCACACATCATGTGTCACACATCATGTGTCACACATCATGTATCACACATCATGTATCACACATCATGTATCACACATCATGTATCACACATCATGTGTCACACATCATGTATCACACATCATGTATCACACATCATTTATCACACATCATGTATCACACATCATGCATCACACATCATGTATCACACATCATGTATCACACATCATGTATCACACATCATGTATCACACGTCATGTATCACACATCATGTATCACACATCATGTATCACACATCATGTATCACACATCATGTATCACACGTCATGTATCACACATCATGTATCACACATCATGTATCACACATCTTGTATCACACATCATGTATCACACGTCATGTATCACACATCATGTATCACACATCATGTATCACACATCATGTATCACACGTCATGTATCACACATCATGTATCACACATCATGTATCAAACATCATGTATCACACATCATGTATCACACATCATGTATCACACATCATGTATCAAACATCATGTATCACACATCATGTATCACACATCATGTATCACACATCATGTATCACACATCATGTATCACACATCATGTATCACAAGTCATGTATCACACATCATGTATCACACATCATGTATCACACATCATGTATCACACATCATGTATCACACATCATGTATCACACGTCATGTATCACACATCATGTATCACACATCATGTATCACACATCATGTATCACACATCATGTATCAAACATCATGTATCAAACATCATGTATCACACATCATGTATCACACATCATGTATCACACATCATGTATCACACGTCATGTATCACACATCATGTATCACACGTCATGTATCACACATCATGTATCACACATCATGTATCACACATCATGTATCACACATCATGTATCACACATCATGTATCACACATCATGTATCACACATCATGTATCACACATCATGTATCACACATCATGTATCAAACATCATGTATCACACATCATGTATCACACATCATGTATCACACATCATGTGTCACACGTCATGTATCACACATCATGTATCACACGTCATGTATCACACATCATGTATCACACATCATGTATCACACATCATGTATCACACATCATGTATCACACATCATGTATCACACGTCATGTATCACACATCATGTATCACACATCATGTATCACACGTCATGTATCACACGTCATGTATCACACATCATGTATCACACATCATGTATAACACATCATGTATCACACATCATGTATCACACGTCATGTATCACACATCATGTATCACACATCATGTATCACACATCATGTATCACACATCATGTATCACACATCATGTATCACACATCATGTATCACACATCATGTATCACACATCATGTATCACACGTCATGTGTCAGACGTCATGTATCACACATCATGTATCACACGTCATGTATCACACATCATGTATCACACATCATGTATCACACATCATGTATCACACATCATGTATCACACATCATGTATCACACATCATGTATCAAACATCATGTATCACACATCATGTATCACACATCATGTATCACACATCATGTGTCACACGTCATGTATCACACATCATGTATCACACGTCATGTATCACACATCATGTATCACACATCATGTATCACACATCATGTATCACACATCATGTATCACACATCATGTATCACACGTCATGTATCACACATCATGTATCACACATCATGTATCACACGTCATGTATCACACGTCATGTATCACACGTCATGTATCACACATCATGTATCACACATCATGTATCACACGTCATGTATCACACATCATGTATCACACATCATGTATCACACATCATGTATCACACATCATGTATCACACATCATGTATCACACATCATGTATCACACATCATGTATCACACATCATGTATCACACATCATGTATCACACATCATGTATCAAACATCATGTATCACACATCATGTATCATACATCATGTATCACAAATCATGTATCACACATCATGTATCACACATCATGTATCAAACATCATGTATCACACATCATATATCACACATCATGTATCACACATCATTTATCACACATCATGTATCAAACATCATGTGTCACACATCATATATCTCACGTCATGTATCACACATCATGTGTCACACATCATGTATCACACATCATATATCACACATCATGTTTCACACATCATGTATCACACATCATGTATCACACGTCATGTATCACACATCATGTATCACACGTCATGTATCACACATCATGTATCACACATCATGTATCACACGTCATGTATCACACATCATGTATCACACATCATGTATCACACATCATGTATCACTCATCATATATCACACATCATATATCACACATCATGTATCACACATCATATATCACATATTATGTATCACACATCATGTATCACACATCATGTATCACACATCATGTATCACACATCATATATCACACATCATGCATCACACATCATGTATCACACATCATGTATCACACGTTATGTATCAAACATCATGTATCACACATCACGTATCACACATCATGTATCACACGTCATGTATTACACATCATGTATCACACATCATGTATCACACATCATGTATCACACATCATGTATCAAACATCATGTATCACACATCATGTATCACACATCATGTATCACACATCATGTATCACACATCATGTATCAAACATCATGTATCACACGTCATGTATCACACATCATGTATCACACATCATGTATCACACATCATATATCACACATCATGTATCACACATCATGTATCAAACATCATGTATCACACATCATGTGTCACACATCATGTATCACACATCATGTATCACACATCATGTATCACACATCATGTATCACACGTCATGTATCACACATCATCTATCACACATCATGTATCACACATCATGTATCACACGTCATGTATCACACATCATGTATCACACGTCATGTATCACACATCATGTATCAAAAATCATGTATCACACATCATATATCACACGTCATGTATCACACATCATGTATCGAAAATCATGTATCACACATCATATATCACACGTCATGTATCACACATCATGTATCACACATCATGTATCACACATCATGTGTCACACATCATGTGTCACACATCATGTATCACACATCATGTATCACACATCATGTATCACACATCATGTATCACACATCATGTGTCACACATCATGTATCACACATCATGTATCACACATCATTTATCACACATCATGTATCACACATCATGCATCACACATCATGTATCACACATCATGTATCACACATCATGTATCACACATCTTGTATCACACATCATGTATCACACGTCATGTATCACACATCATGTATCACACATCATGTATCACACATCATGTATCACACATCATGTATCACACGTCATGTATCACACATCATCTATCACACATCATGTATCACACATCATGTATCACACGTCATGTATCACACATCATGTATCACACGTCATGTATCACACATCATGTATCAAAAATCATGTATCACACATCATATATCACACGTCATGTATCACACATCATGTATCGAAAATCATGTATCACACATCATATATCACACGTCATGTATCACACATCATGTATCACACATCATGTATCACACATCATGTGTCACACATCATGTGTCACACATCATGTATCACACATCATGTATCACACATCATGTATCACACATCATGTATCACACATCATGTGTCACACATCATGTATCACACATCATGTATCACACATCATTTATCACACATCATGTATCACACATCATGCATCACACATCATGTATCACACATCATGTATCACACATCATGTATCACACATCTTGTATCACACATCATGTATCACACGTCATGTATCACACATCATGTATCACACATCATGTATCACACATCATGTATCACACGTCATGTATCACACATCATGTATCACACATCATGTATCAAACATCATGTATCACACATCATGTATCACACATCATGTATCACACATCATGTATCAAACATCATGTATCACACATCATGTATCACACATCATGTATCACACATCATGTATCACACATCATGTATCACAAGTCATGTATCACACATCATGTATCACACATCATGTATCACACATCATGTATCACACGTCATGTATCACACATCATGTATCACACATCATGTATCACACATCATGTATCAAACATCATGTATCACACATCATGTATCACACGTCATGTATCACACGTCATGTATCACACGTCATGTATCACACGTCATGTATCACACGTCATGTATCACACATCATGTATCACACATCATGTATCACACATCATGTATCACACATCATGTATCACACATCATGTATCACACATCATGTATCACACATCATGTATCACACATCATATATCACATATTATGTATCACACATCATGTATCACACATCATGTATCACACATCATGTATCACACATCATATATCACACATCATGCATCACACATCATGTATCACACATCATGTATCACACGTTATGTATCAAACATCATGTATCACACATCACGTATCACACATCATGTATCACACGTCATGTATTACACATCATGTATCACACATCATGTATCACACATCATGTATCACACATCATGTATCAAACATCATGTATCACACATCATGTATCACACATCATGTATCACACGTCATGTATCACACATCATATATCACACATCATGTATCACACATCATATATCACACATCATGTATCACACATCATGTATCAAACATCATGCATCACACATCATGTGTCAAACATCATGTATCACACATCATGTATCACACATCATGTATCACACGTCATGTATCACACATCATGTATCACACGTCATGTATCACACATCATATATCACACATCATGTATCACACATCATTTATCACACATCATGTATCACACATCATGTGTCACACATCATGTATCACACGTCATGTATCACACATCATGTATCACACATCATGTATCACACACCAACTACTCAACAACAGGTATGTAACATTGGTATATTGATCCAGATCAGGAAGTAGTAGAACCCAAAATGCTCAATGGTTAAGGCTGCTGCCTCTCACACGGTACTACTGGGTTCAAATCCACAAGATCTTGTTTTTTGTTTCATCTCTATCATTGTTAAATGATTGCATTTGTATATTCGTGAAAATCCTGTCTTGATGGAACCCAGGATACCTCAATGGTCAACACTGTGATCTTCAAATATGGGGGTACTGGGTTTGAATCCCAATTGGTTTGATATGTAACTTCAGTTCAAAATTGAGCTCCACCTCAATCGTAGTTTACTGGGACAGATGTCACGATTCCATTAATGAATGAGCCAGACTACACTTCCAACAAGACTCAGGATAGCTCAATGGTTAAGACTGCTGCCTCTCATGCAGAACTACTGGGTTCAAATCCATTTGTAGGAAGAGCTAGTTTTTTGTTTTGCCTTGATCATAGTTCACTGAGAACATTTGTATATGAGCGAAAACCAATCTTTGTTGGGACCCAGGATAGCTCAATGGTCAACACTGTGGGCTCCTAATACAGGGGTAGTGAGTTCAAATCCCATACATGGAGTCAGTAATTTGGCAGTATGGCGTCAAGACGACATACATTGTGGGCTGCTTCTTCTCCCCCACACAGACTAATGTTATGTGCTACTTCTTTGACTAACATATAGTTGAAAAATTAAGTCAACACTAAAGCTAATAATAATCCAAAATAAAATGTCAAATAGTCAATGATGACACCTCAGGGGTTACCTGTGTGTGTGTGTGTGTGTGAGAATGAGTGCGCGTGTGTGTGTGTGTGCGAGTGAGTGTAACTCCTGAGGTGGGTGGGAATAGGATAAATAAAGAGCGTTGACCAATGAGCTCTCCTGGGTACAAATAAAATAAAATAGGTTAATTGTAATTGGATAAAAAAAAAGTAAATTAAATTATTATTTTAACATTACATGAGAGAAATGACACAGTTACAATATTTGTCAACTTGCAGCCTCCAGCTGATCTTTTAAATTACACATCGACCCAAGCAGGAGTCGAACCCCACACTCTTCAACCTGAGTCAACAGTCTTAACCACTGGGCTATCCTGGGTCTAGATGAGACAATTTTTTTTCGTACACAAATGTAATCGAGGACTGTGGCCCAGTAAAGTTTGATGAGGTAGAACAAAATACACTCAACCAGAGTGGGATTTGAACCCAGTACTTTTCATTCCGAGTCAGACGTCTTAACCCCTGGTCTATCCTGGGTCTTGTGAAGAGAAGATTGTGTTCTATACACAAATGTAATCGAGGACTCCTGGTTCAGTAAAGTATGACAAGCTTAAACTAAATTTTGTCAACATGAGTGGGATTCGAACCCAGTACCTGTCATTCAGAGTCAGCAGTCTTAACCACTGGGCTATCCTGGGTCTTGATGAGACAATTTATTTTCATACACAAATGTAATCGAGGACTGTGGCCCAGTAAAGTTTGATGAGGTAGAACAAAATGCAGTCAACCTGAGTGGGACTTGAACCCAGTACTTTTCATTCCGAGTCGGATGTCTTAACCCATGGTCTATCCTGGGTCTTGTGGAGAGAAGATTGTGTTCTATACACAAATGTAATCGAGGACTCCTGGCTCAGTAAAGTATGACAAGCTTAAACTAAATTTTGTCAACATGAGTGGGATTCGAACCCAGTACCTGTCATTCAGAGTCAGCAGTCTTAACCACTGGGCTATCCTGGGTCTTGATGAGGCAATTTATTTTCATACACAAATGTAATTGAGGACTGTGGCCCAGTAAAGTTTGATGAGGTAGAACAAAATACAGTCAACCTGAGTGGGACTTGAACCCAGTACGTTTCATTCCGAGTCAGATGTCTTAACCCCTGGTCTATCCTGGGTCTTGTGGAGAGAAGATTGTGTTCTATACACAAATGTAATCGAGGACTCCTGGCTCAGTAAAGTATGACAAGCTTAAACTAAATTTTGTCAACATGAGTGGGATTCGAACCCAGTACCTGTCATTCAGAGTCAGCAGTCTTAACCACTGGGCTATCCTGGGTCTTGATGAGGCAATTTATTTTCATACACAAATGTAATTGAGGACTGTGGCCCAGTAAAGTTTGATGAGGTAGAACAAAATACAGTCAACCTGAGTGGGACTTGAACCCAGTACGTTTCATTCCGAGTCAGATGTCTTAACCCCTGGTCTATCCTGGGTCTTGTGGAGAGAAGATTGTGTTCTATACACAAATGTAATCGAGGACTCCTGGCTCAGTAAAGTATGACAAGCTTAAACTAAATTTTGTCAACATAAGTGGGATTCGAACCCAGTACCTGTCATTCAGAGTCAGCAGTATTAACCACTGGGCTATCCTGGGTCTTGATGAGACAATTTATTTTCATATACAAATGTAATCGAGGACTGATGGCCCAGTAAAGTTTGATGAGGTAGAACAAAATACAGTCAACCTGAGTGGGATTTGAACCCAGTACCTTTCATTCCGAGTCAGATGTCTTAACCCCTGGTCTATCCTGGGTCTTGTGAAGACAAGATTGTGTTCTATACACAAATGTAATCGAGGACTCCTGGCTCAGTAAAGCATGACAAGCTTAAACAATATTTTGTCAACATGAGTGGGATTCGAACCCAGTACCTGTCATTCAGAGTCAGCAGTCTTAACCACTGGGCTATCCTGGGTCTTGATGAGACAATTTATTTTCATACACAAATGTAATCGAGGACTGTGGCCCAGTAAAGTTTGATGAGGTAGAACAAAATACAGTCAACCTGAGTGGGACTTGAACCCAGTACTTTTCATTCCGAGTCAGATGTCTTAACCCCTGGTCTAACCTGGGTCTCTTGAAGAGAAGATTGTGTTCTATACACAAATGTAATCGAGGACTCCTGGCTCAGTAAAGTATGACAAGCTTAAACAAAATTTGGTCAACATGAGTGGGATTCGAACCCAGTACCTGTCATTCAGAGTCAGCGGTCTTAACCACTGCGCTATCCTGGGTCTTGATGAGATATTTTTTTTTTCATACACAAATGTAATCGAGGACTGATGGCCCAGTAAAGTTTGATGAGGTAGAACAAAATGCAGTCAACCTGAGTGGGACTTGAACCCAGTACTTTTCATTCCGAGTCAGATGTCTTAACACCTGGTCTATCCTGGGTCTCGTGAAGAGGAGATTGTGTTCTATACACAAATGTAATCGAGGACTCCTGGCTCAGTAAAGTATGACAAGCTTAAACTAAATTTTGTCAACATGAGTGGGATTCGAACCCAGTACCTGTCATTCAGAGTCAGCAGTCTTAAACACTGGTCCTGTGAAGAGAGGATTTCTTTCCATACACAAATGTTATCTACGACCCCTGACTCACTGGAGTAAGATGAGGTGGAAAAAATACTGCTGACCGGAGTGGGGTTTGAACTCTGTACAGTTTGTTCTCATGCAACAGTCTTAACCACTGGGCTACTTTCAGTCTTGTAAAGGTAGGATTTTAGTCCATACACAAATGTAATCGACGACTCCCGGCCTTAGTAAAGTATGATGAGGTAAAAAAAAAAATACTATCAACCAGAGTGAGGTTTGAACTCGGTACTTTTCATTCAAAATCAGCAGACTCAACCCCTAGTCTACCCTGGGTCTTGTGACAATAAGATTGTGTTCCATACATACATGTAATCGAGGACTCCTGGCTCTGTAAAGTATAATGAGGTTGGGAATGGGTGAAAAAAATAGAAGATTAATATAAAATAAAATATACTAAAACAAAAATGGTTTAAACCTGGGCCCTGGAGAAGGGGTCCAGACTGAGGCCAAGGGAAAAAACAACAACAACTCATAGCCATAGTACACATCCCTCTCACATGTGTGTAAGAGGTAAACATCAAAGAAGACAAAGGACAAAAAAGACATTAAAGCAGCGGATACAAGCAGACACTTCTACATCCAGCTATGAATAACAACTAAAAGAAACATAGACACTGTGGTGGTCTCTGCGCTGTTCCACACCATCGTCCACTGGGGTGGAGGGAGCGTGGCCACAGCAAAAATGTGCTTGCTCATCTGTTGCTTAATCTCGTATCTTGAGAACATTTTGAGCTTCTCATATCTGTCTCATTTTGTGATCAATTGCTTCTCCTTTATTGCTCCTAAGGGACCCTTAGGAGCAATAAAGAAGCTAAAAAGAGACAAGACGTCACTGAGACAAAGGAGGTTGATTTGAGACAACCCTTTGAGCAATATTTGAGAAGTGGGATACACTGACGAGAGCTCCATTGTTCTCAATCATGTCTCATTTATTTGGAAGGATGATCAAAAGAGAAAGAAATGAGATGTGTGAGCAATAAAAGAGATCTTATGTATGTCTTTTTCATGTCTTGATTATTTCTCTTCAATTTATTATCATATCTCAAATTTGAGAATCATGAGAACAAATTGAGAGTGCAATTTAAATATTCATCTGACTTCATTAGAAATAGCACTAAACAAATACTCAAATATTGAAAGGTGTATCACTTTATTTTAAAATATAATTTAAAAATAGATGAAATAACAAAATGTAAATGTAGTAAATTAGTACATACATCATGTACATATTGTCATTTACAATACTTAAGACAACATAGAAAACAATATACAGAAAAGAAAACAAATACAAAAATAAATGAATTTGACCTGAAGTACTCACTTTGTTATTGTGAAAAAGTCAGGTGTAGTTTTTTGAACTCCTTGTTGAGCAAAGCAGGTACCTTAGTTCAAAAAACACTTGACTTCATCTCAGTAAGAAGGTGAATAAATGACAACATTTCCATTTTTGAAATATTCCAAGCAAAAACTGAAATACATTTATAAAATTGTAACCGTGCTGTCTGGAACTGGTCTACATACCAAAAAATAATCACACATTGAAAAGCAGGGATTCTTAACATTTTTAACCTTGGGGCACGACCAACTTTTCCACCACAGAGGGGTCTCAGAATGTTCCACTACAGAGGGGTCTGGGGCCAAATGAAATATAAACACTGAATGAGTCCTTCTACACTAAAGTGGATTACAAGCGAGTACCATTGCGGCCCATATGGACGGACCACAGCTAAGAAACAGATATTTATTGGCGGCTTCCAAGGGGTACTCGCAGCCAAACAGTGGGCCCCAGCCCTAGGATTAAGAAACACTGTTGTAAACAATAGAACAGCCTCCTGCCATAACAATAGAACATTTGCTACACAAATGATCATTGAAACATGTTGAAATTGGTTACAAAAGCTACTAATATACCTGATTATGTAAGCAGTAACGTACTGCGTCATTTTTGGGGGGATTTGGAAACAACTTTGAACTGTAAAAGGATATTAGCCGCTAGCTTGTTAGTGAGGTTGCATCACTGCCAAATTTGCTTGGCACAGCACAGCTCAATATGCATTATCACAGTATAACCTGGTACTAAAAGCTACATCATAGGGCCATTTTTGACAACATATACTGCGCAAACCTAGACCAAAATATTGAACATCCTACCATAGAATGAACTTGACAGGTACAAGGGCCTACTTCAAACCCTCTCTGGCCTGACTTTTGTTTACCAAAGCTTTCTTGAGCTTGACCTCCTCAATATCGTCCCAATCAGGAAGGGTACTGCATCTCAGGACATACGCTGCAAGGCAAGAACATAATCATCAGCCATTCGTCATTTTGCCACATCAGTTTCTACAGCTATCAATCAATCAATGTTTATTTATATAGCCCCAAATCACAAATGTCTCAAAGGACTGCACAAATCATTACGACTACAACATCCTCGGAAGAACCCACAAAAGGGCAAGGAAAACTCACACCCAGTGGGCAGGGAGAATTCACATCCAGTGGGACGCCAGTGACAATGCTGACTAGGAGAAACCTTGGAGAGGACCGAAAGCAATGGATGTGGAGCGGGTCTAACATGATACTGTGAAAGTTCAATCCATAGTGGCTCCAACACAGCCGCGAGAGTCCCGTCCACAGGAAACCATCTCAAGCGGATCAGCAGCGTAGAGATGTCCCCAACCGATACAGGCGAGCGGTCCATCCTGGGTCTCGACTCTGGACAGCCAGTACTTCATCCATGGTCATCGGACCGGACCCCCTGTGGAGGGGGGGACATAGGAGAAAGAAAAGAAGCGGCAGATCAACTGGTCCAAAAAGGAGGTCTATTTAAAGGCTAGAGTATATAGATGAGTTTTAAGGTGAGACTTAAATGCTTCTACTGTATCAGATCTATGCAATGCAATAACAATAATAATGCAAATCAAATGTAATGCTTTTTAATGCCATTTTGTTGCTACTTCAAAAAATGTAATGCCCATGTGCGACTGCATTTAGTTGTTTTTTTTACATCATCAAAAGCTTCCAATGATCTGTATACACACAGTTGCAAGCATTAGACAAGTAAATGAGTTGAAAAGTTGACATGAACTGTTACTATCTAGTGTATTAGAATTGGATTACAAAGCTGTTTCATTGGAGAATGTATTTTTATTGATTTATTTTTGTGGAGTAGCATCTGGTGTTTTGACTGTGTGCGTGGCCGTAGACAATCGCTCATTAAAAGGTTGGACTATCCAAAATATTAAAGGAGAACTGCACTTAAAGCCTCTAAACAAACATCCCATTCTGCATCAGATGATCAATATAATATACCCATTAGCCATTTATTTAGTTGTGTCTGTTTGAAACATGCTGTAAGTATATATATATATATATATATATATATTCTCTGAAATGATGACTTATAACAGCCACAAAGCATTTTTAATCAGGATACAATTTGTTTTCAAATAGTTCAAAGGTTTTATGGAAAAATAAATGAACATCATACTAGGATTGCAAATGATGCATGTGTTTGGAAATGGATGATGGATTTAAACATTTGAGAAAAATACAGAATAATATTGGTAAAAATGCATTTGAAAAAAGCTATAGCAATGAAACATATTGCATTTCTTGTATTTACACCCTCTCTGTTGTTTCAAATGTTTACAGTAAACAGCAAGTATGTATCAAGTGTCCGGCAGCTGAAGGAACTTGTATTCATTTATTGTGGGAATGTCAGAGAATGAAATAGTTGTGGTCTGCTGTGAAAATGGCCTCTTTTGTCCATCCTAGGCTAGCGTAGATCACTTGAGGGAATTGCGTCACAACAGTTGCTAATGTTAGGCAAGTTAGCTCATATGTGTTGAAGTGGAGATGATTGAAATAAACGACTCCGTGTCGGCTCAGCTTCTCCATTATCCTGACATGGTGTCACAGTTAAGGACTACACGCCTACAGTGACCAAAGAATGGAAAAGTTGATGTTTCATTTTGCTTGATTGAAGCAGTGCTTTTGTCGTGTTCCCACCTTACAATACCTCTTGTATGCAGTTCAAAAAAGAAACGACTGTAACCTTCTTAAGTTCATTTTCCTTTACCGTTTGACATATTGACTGTCCGCCATGTCCTACAATCCTATTCCCTTTTTTAAATGCCTCATTTAATGCTTTTTTATTGCCCTTTAAAGCCTTCATTTACGCACAACCACACTTCAAGTTGATGGACATCAGACTATATTGCTCATCATAACGCTAGTTTGGAGTGGATAACAAATTGTAATGATGTAACATTCAGTTATGCTTCCAGTCTGCTGTAATCGAAAAGGGATCAACATTTCTCATATTGAACTTCTATTTCATTATTGTGACCCAATTTTGGCCTGAAAACACCCTCTGTTTGGGAAAACTTACTAAGGATTCCTTCCACTTTTTTCCGGTTTGTTTCCAGGGCGTCAAAAAGGGACAGCATTTTGACAGGTAGAAAAAAGAGGTCCAAATAAAGGCCTACATTTGGGCTCTGCAGCATGTCTCATGGCAGCAAGGCGGAACAATGATATGAATACGCCGCTCTCAGGAAAGAGCTCTTGCTGGCCCGATTGTTGAGGAGGGCCGTCGCTGTATTTGTCTCCAACCAAGTCGCAGAGAGTTTGAAGTACTCTGACTTGGACCGGATCTGAAAGGGAAAAAAGAGCACAAACAATAGCAGAAGGAGAAAATGTGTTCAAAGTTGAAGTCAACAAAACAATGACATCATGAATGCTACTTACCTATTTTCAAGAGGACTTCTTCAATTCCTTCTTTTTCTGCCCACATTTTTTCCATCACATGGCGTCCATGATTTTTCTGCCTGTGGTTGATAACAGATAGTGTCCTCAATAGATGGGTTGCCTGCATCTCTCCTGTCTGGTGCCAGGAAAGCTGCCTTTTTATTCTCAGGTGGATTCAGGTAGCAAGCTATTGTGTACGCCGGGTGAAGGACCATAGGTGTGGACATTTGGTGATGGGCCAGCGGTGTGGGGATGGGAGGGGTGTACAGCCTCCATAGAGTGATCAAACTTGGCTGCTGAGGCCATTGGTTGATGGGCAGGATGCATGGTCTTCGTAGGGAAATGGACCTTTGATGTGGAGACCATATGGCAGGGGTGTCCAAACTTTTTCCACTGAAAAATCAAAGCAAGCGGGGGCCATTTTCATATTTTTGATTTGAAAAACCAATACAATATATGTATCAAAAATATACATTTAGGCCTCCACTCAGTTAGGGTTTTGGTCCAAAAAATAAATTAAAAATGTGTCATTATTCAGTATTATTAGTATTGTTTTCATTATTATTCATGTTTTAAATCTCTAGATCAACATTAGGGAAAAAATGGAAAAAACAGAAAATATGCAATATTTTCATCCAATAACTTTTTGAGGTGGAATATTTGAGATGATATAATAATTGAAGCCTTCATTTTGGATTTTGATTCATTATTATTTTTGGAGCAATGACACTTCAAAACAAATCACACTAAAATAATTGGGGATCGAAAAGTGTCCTACTCATTAAAGTGTTAAAAAATAAATCATACATTTTTTTACTGTTTACTGTCGATGCATCAGTGTTGTCGGGTCTCCCACTAATTATCGTTCAGAATAGCCAGGATTTGAGATATTGCACAGGCAGCCCATGCATACTGTGCCCTCTGGGCAACAGTAGCAATGAAATGCCCAGTCACCTGGGAGTCTGGCCGCATAGTCGTTATAGCTGTTCAACCAACCTTTTTAAGTTACGGTTGGGTAGTTAACATGGGCGCCGATTGCATCGAACCTTGATAGCAGTTCAGCAAACCATTTTAAGTTACAGTTTTAACAAGTACCAAACGTTGAAACCGTGAGTCAGGATGGTGTGTGGAAAAGCTAAATGGCCGTGTCAGTCTCCCTGATAATAAAATTGTGAAAGCAAACTTTTTGATGAATGCTCTATTAAAATGTGACATTCAATATTGGTTTTACCACCGACCGGTGATTTTGATATGCTGCCCAGACAGTTAAGTAGACCGTCAATGTTCTATTAATAGCAAAACCCTTGGACTCTGAAAGTTGTAACATGTTGAAAAGAGTAGTCGCTGCAAAGAAGGCTTTGTAGAAGCAAGAATTTTGGAAAATCCTGGACTTTCCAAAATGGTGTAATAGGTTAAAAAATGTGGAAACATTGTATTGTTGTACCTTTATTTGTAGTTATTCTCCTTTTTTATTAAACATTTAAAAGTAAATGAGGCCATTCCTGAAGGAATTGTGAACGAATGCTCCAATGCTGGGAGACTGACAAAGGCATTTTGATTTTACACACACCATTCTGACCCACGGTTTCAACACTTGGTACTTCTTAAAACCGTAACTTAAAAGGGTTGGCTAAACAGCTACTAAGGTACGAGGCAATTGGCACCCATGTTAACTACCCAACCGTAACTTAAAAAGGTTGGTAGAACAGCTATAAGGACTACGCAGCCAGTCTGCGGCCGGGCAGCCCTTCGCTGCTGTCGCCCGGAGGGCACAGCATGCATGGGCTGCCCGGCGGCCGGGCAGCCCTTCGCTGCTGTCGCCCGGAGGGCACAGCATGCATGGGCTGCTGTCGCCCGGAGGGCACAGCATGCATGGGCTGCCCGGCGGCCGGGCAGCCCTTCGCTGCTGTCGCCCGGAGGGCACAGCATGCATGGGCTGCCCGGCGGCCGGGCAGCCCTTCGCTGCTGTCGCCCGGGCTCCTTGTGTTTTCTTTCTACTTACTAAATATATAATTTCTGTTCCAAACAGCATCACTGATGTCAACGGCAACATTTGATGATCATTTGAACAATTAAAAATCCTGCGGTATAGGCATCTTTGGCAGGAGGTGTCTTCTGCCAAGGCATTTACTCTCCTGAAGGAATAAATAAAGTACTATCTAATCTAAATTTATTGATGTCTTGGACAATTTTTCAATCGGTGGAGAATTATTGAAGTAATAACATGTTGAAATGACAAGTTGTAATACGGAATTTTGGGAAAACAGAGAATTTTTCCACTTCCTATGCAGAAGAAAGCTTCGACGGTGGAAGAGTTAAAACGCGTTTAAAAATGTGGAAGGAGTAGTCGCCAGAAAAAGCTATAGCACAAGTATTGTGCGGCTGAATCAAGTTCGTTTTTGGGAATTTTTGCGTAAGGCCCCCCCCTTACGACATTCTCGAGAATTTCTTTTTTCCAAAATTATGCATTTTCTGCCCTTTTTGGGTTTTATCGGCACTTCTGAAGAGGTTTTGAGACATTTCCTACAACTATAGCACAAGTATTGTGCGACGGAAGAAAGTTCGTTTTTGTGAATTTTTGCGTAAGGCCCCCCCCCCCTTACGACATTTTCGAGAAAAAAAGTTTTCCAAAAATATGCATTTTCTGCCCTTCTTGGATTTTGTCGGCACTTCTGAAGATGTTTTGAGACATTTCCTACAACTATAGAACAAGTATTGTGCGGCTGAAGAAAGTTCGAAGGTGGAATGGTTTGAATAGGTTAAAACTTCGAAATGTTGTATTGTTGTTTCTTTTTTTGTCGTTATTTTATTTTTTATTAAACATTAAAAACTAGATGAGGCAATTCCTGAAGGAATTGCGTGTGATTGCTCCAATGCTGATGATGGACTGAAATCTCAGAATTATTTTAGCATTGTTGAAATCAAGTACACAATTCCTGAAGAGTCTGAAAATTTTGAAGTTGGAACAGTTGGAATCAGACGGAATAAGTGGAACTTTGAAGGATGTCCCATTGATTTCAATAGGAATTTCCCCAAAACTTAGTCCATGAGTACTGTGCCTATTAGCAACATTAGCAATGACCTGCTAGTCCTTATAGTTGTTCAACCAACCCTTTTAAGTTACGGTTTGGTAGTTAACATGGACTACGATTGAAACCGTGATTCAGGATGGTGTGTGGAAAAGTTAAATTCCTGTGTCAAATGTCCAGACCACAAACAACAAGATTAAATAAATGTCTGTTGAAAAGTAATACTGAATTTGTCATTTGACTGGGGGCTCTGTTTGATTGATTTGTCAAAAAGTCTTTGACAGTAAAGAAGACTGCCTATGTCCAGTGTAGATTAAAGTCTTGACAGTACCTGACCTGTGTGATTGTTAGTGATGGGTTGATGAGGCGTTGCACAGCCTTTTGACACATTTATAAACTGTATTGATCCTGTGTCACTAAATACTGACATCTGCTGGACATTAAAATTCCCTACAGGAAATCTATGGACCAACTCAACTGACACTGATTTTATGACCTAGTATATCCAATAATATAAACCAAGTCATTGAATTTCATTTAGGATTATTTCATATCTTCATTTAAATAATACTATATTTTTTTTAATACTTTTTAGATACAGTCAATAAATAATGTGAACATGTATCATAACATGGAAATCTAAGAGAACGTGTTGTGAATGAGGATAGTTGTGGACTGGGAATGTTTTTTTTTTAATTTATTTTTTTTACACATGCGCTCTGAATACGCACTATTGATTGATTGATTGAAACTTTTATTAGTAGATTGCACAGTTCAGTACATATTCTGTACAATTGACCACTAAATGGTAACACCCGAATAAGTTTTTCAACTTAAGTCGGGGTCGGATTCCACGTTAATCAATTCATGGTAAAAACGTAATGAGTGATCCATCGAGCTGGATTTGAACCAGTGCCCTAAAGAACTCAGCATAAGCTAATACAGCTTTCCACTTTATCAACTGAGCTATCGAAAGGATTAGCTGTTACTGCACACCGACACAGTGTTTGGTTCATTGAGCTCGACGCAGATGTCGATGCATCAGTGTTGTCGGGTCTCCCACTAATTATCGTTCAGAATAACCAGGAATTGAGATATTGCACAGGCAGCCCATGCATACTGTGCCCTCTGGGCAACAGTAGCAATGAAATGCCCAGTCACCTGGGAGTCTAGCCGCATAGTCGTTATACCTGCTCAACCAACCTTTTTAAGTTACGGTTGGGTAGTTAACATGGGCGCCTATTGCATCGAACCTTGATAGCTGTTCAGCAAACCATTTTAAGTTACAGTTTTAACAAGTACCAATCGTTGAAACCGTGAGTCAGGATGGTGTGTGGAAAAGCTAAATGCCCTTGTCAGTCTCCCTGATAGTAAAATTGTGAAAGCAAACTTTTTGACAAATGCTCTATTAAAATGTGACATTCGATATTGGTTTTACCATCTACTGGTGATTTTGATGTGCTGCCCAAACAGTGAAGTAGACCGTCAATGTTCGATTATTAGCAAAACCTCAGACTCTGAAAGTTGTAACATGTTGAAAACTGTGAAAAGAGTAATCGCTGCAAAGAAGACTTTGTAGAAGCAAAAATTTTGGAAAATCCTGGACTTTCCAAAATGGTGTAATAGGTTAAAAAATGTGGAACCATTGTATTGTTGTATCTTTATTTATAGTTATTTTCCTTTTTAATTAAACATTTAAAAGTAAATGAGGCCATTCCTGAAGGAATTGTATACGAACGCTCCAATGCTGGGAGACTGACACAGGCATTTTGCTTTTACACACACCATTCTGACCCACGGTTTCAACACTTGGTACTTCTTAAAACCGTAACTTAAAAGGGTTGGCTAAACAGCTACTAAGGTACGAGGCAATTGGCACCCATGTTAACTACCCAACCGTTACTTAAAAAGGTTGGTAGAACAGCTATAAGGACTACACAGCCAGTCTGCGGCCGGGCAGACCTTCGCTGCTGTTGCCCGGAGGGCACAGCATGCATGGGCTGCCCGGCCGCAGACTGGCTGTGTAGTCCTTATAGCTGTTCTACCAATAAGTGCTTTTTGGATATTCTGCGTTTTTTACATCCCCACACAAAATCTAGAACTAAAGATTCAAGTTTTTGGAAAAAATCTACAGGAATTACAATTGGTCAATTTTGAAAAAGATAAATACATTTTGGCAAGGTGATCATTTTGATAGCATTCACCTTGCCTAACATAGAGAGAGGTAGGGTCTTCCAATACTCAATACACACTTTCAGTCTCTCAAAGGCTTCAATAAAGTTCAACTTTAGTAATGATTCATCATTTGGAGATATTTTTAAGCCAAGATAGGATATGTAATTTTCTGCGACTTTAACTGGATTTTGACTGATCTCAACATGATCTCCTAGGAACATAAGCTCACTTTTGGACCAGTTTATTTTATAACCAGATATTCTAGCAAAAGAGTCTACATATTCTAAAAGAAGTGGTAGTGCAACTTCTGGCTCAGTAAGTGTAACAAGTACATCATCTGCATAAAGTGAGATGAGCCCACTGAAAATCCTTTAATATTAGACTTCATTCTTAAACCAATAGCCAGTGGTTCGAGGGCCAAATTGAAGAGTGAGGGCGAAAGGCAGTCACCCTGTCTCACTCCGCGGTGTAATTCAAAACTATCCCATATTACATTATTAGTTATGACATATGATTTTGGTGCAGAATAAATGATTTGAACCCATTTTATGAAATGTTCTCCCAATCCAAATAATTTGGGAACATGAAAAAGATAAGCCCACTCAATTGAATCAAAAGCTTTATGAGCATCCAGAGTCAGGACGGCAGCCTTTTTGTTTCCTGTGCAGTCAGAGTACAATACGTTCAGTAATCTCCGTACATTGCCAAAAGAAGGTCTGTCCGGGATGAAACCCACCTGATCTGGATGAATCATTTCTGTTATGTGGTTGCGAGTACCTTAGTTAGAATCTTATGGTCTAAATTGAGCAGGGAGATAGGTCTATAATTGGCTGGATCAAGTGGATTTTTTCCCTTTTTTGGTATTATACATATATGGGCTTCATACAAAGAACTTGGAAGTTTGTTGTTCACAAAAGAATCATTTAACATTCTAAGTATTATAGGGGATAGTATTTCACTGAAAGCTTGATAAAACTCCGCACCAAATCCATCTGGACCAGGGCTTTTATTCAAGGAGAAAGATTTCAGTGCTTTTTGCAGTTCTTCAGTTGAAATAGTGTTGTCTAAAGAATTCTGATGATTTGGACTCAGTTGAGGTAAGTTTAATGTGGTAAAAAAAATCATTGAAATCATTAACCGATATAGCTGAATTAGATTGATATCATTCTGAATAAAAGTCTTTGAAGACATTATTGATATCCTTTAGATCTGTACATGTTTCACCTGTTTTTGAGCATATTTTGTGAATAGCAGCTTTGGCTTGATCTCCTTTGAGCTGTCTAGATAGAAGTTTTTGTGGTTTATCGGATATTTCAAAATGTTTTGGTTTATTTTTCAGCAGGAGTTTAGATACTTCCCCATGAAGAAGAAGAGAGTTGTATTCATTTTTCAGTTCCAGCATCTTATTGTAATCAGACTGCAAAAGAGAATTTATATGAATTTTTTCCATTTCTTTTTCTAATTCTCTCTGCCTTTTTCTTGTTTCTCTTTGTTTTGAGATTTCAAATGAAATGATATATCCTCTCACAGTAGCTTTAAGAGCTTCCCACAATGTGGAGTCTGAGACCTCTCCGTTATCATTCACCTCAATAAAATCTTGGATAATCTTGTTTATATACTCTTTAAAATCTTCCGATAATAATAGTTGTGGATTAAATCTCCATTTTTGTTTGATTTTAAGGAGATCAATTTGAATCTGCAAACTCCCAGGACTGTGATCTGAGATGATTCTACTATGGTACTCAGGATTACTGACATTGGAGAGGGCAGAGGCTTCCACTAAAAAGTCATCAATTCTCGTGTAGGAATTGTGTACAGCGGAGTAAAATGAATACTCCCTTTTATTAGGGTGTTTTACTCTCCATATGTCTATGATATTTCTTGATCTCATAAGATTATTAATAGTTTTAGTTGAGTTAGCAATGACATGAGATTTAGTTGACAATCTATCTAAAGTGGGGTCCAAAAGGCCACCACCAATGTAGATATGAGAGGAGCTATCATCAGGAAGTAGACCAAAGACTCCATGATAAAAGTTGGAGTCATCAGTGTTTGGTCCATAGATATTCCAAAAAGTTACTGGCTAGGATGTAATATGACCATTCAATAAAATAAATCTTCCATTAGGGTCAATTATTTTTGATGTAAGTATGAAAGGCACATTTTTATGAAATAAAATAGCTCCACCTCTAGCTTGTGAAGTAAAGGGTGCGTGATAAACCTGAGATATGCAGCTTGTTTGAAGTTTGTGTTGGTTGTCTTTACAGAGATGTGTTTCTTGTAAGAATACAACATCTGCTTTTAATGAATTTAAATGGGAAAAAACCTTCCCTGTCAAGCTATATTTCTAACAAAGACAAATCATTATTTCTTCGAGATTTTCCAGAACAACATTTTTAAAAAAGAAATTCAAGACTTTGAAATAAGATTTAAATTGGATTCTACAGATTTTCTAGATTTGCCAGAATAATTTTTGGGGAATTTCAATCATAATAAGTGTGAAGAAATATTTCACAAATATTTTTCCTTGTAAAAAACAGAAGCTAAAATGGAGAATTAAATGAAAATGTATTTATTATTATTTACAATAAAAAATAATACATTTATTTGAACATTGATTTCAATTTTCAGGAAAGAATTTAAAAGGTATATGTGTTTAAAAATCCTAAAATCATTTTTAAGGTTGTATTTTTTCTCTAAAATCGTCTTTCAGAAAGTTATAAGAAGCAAAGTAAAAAAAAATAAATGAATTTATTTAAAAGCAAAGTAAAAAAATAAATGAATTTATAAACAAGTGAAGACCA